>NW_013665919.1:700286-706221 GCF_000517525.1 Limulus polyphemus
ATCTTAATAATAATGATCTTATTTGTTACAAAATATGCAAACATGTTTACCAAGACTGTATGATTAACACTTTGAGAGCTCAGGGAAGAGCAACTGAAAAACTCAGATATAGTATGGGCATTTCTTGCTTGTAACAAGTTAAAGCTCAACTAGCACAAATAGAGGAATGTATCATGGATGAACGTAACCTTTGGCACTCATATGGTCAGTTATGACTGGAGGAAGATATGCTGTACCATTGCTATAAACCACTGAACCATGGTTCTCAGAATATGCTGTAGCTACTGGTCCCTATTGCTCTAATGAAAGAATTATCCAGACTTTGCATAAAACAAGAACTGGAGAACAACAACAACATGTTACCTACACTAACGCTAACCTTCAATAGAGGATAGCAGGGACACATTCAAGTCGAGATATTTAGCACTGGTGTTAACATTGTGAGGTATGTGCTGCCCAGAGAAAGAACCAACGAAAGTAAGGTAAACTCGGATCTTCTGTACAGAGGATAACTCTGAGTATCTTTGTTCATTCCGGTACCTGAGGTATGCCATCTGTACACACTCTTTCCATTGATTACTTCACAAATTGGGCCTAATTTTATTTATTTATTGGTCGATACATTGGCACAGTCTGTATCTGATGTACTGGCAGAGCACTATATAGAATGGTTTGGAGCAACTGAAGATATTAGATTCAAATGGATAATGGAGCTCATTTCAACAGCTAATTTTTCTCTGAGATGTGTAAAGCATTAACTGTGGAGTAGAAATGCACTTTACATTATCATCCCCAGTATGACAGTTTAGCAGAATGTATAATACAAACCACCAAGTGCATGCTTTCCAAGTTTGTTAAACCCACCCAGACCAATTTGGATAAGCACTTACTATACATTATGATGGAGTTTAGGACAACTGAAAAGAAGATGTTTGCCAAACATGCTTATGTTTGGGCAGGGAATACTGCTCCCTGTTAACAGGATGATGTATGGTTCTTCCCTTCAAGCAGACATTTCACAATATCCACTATAATATGTAGAGTGGTTAAGGAGTGAATTAGCCAATGTACACAAGCTTCTCTCTCAACAACTAAGAAATGCCATCAAACATAAGAAAAAGTGTCATGACAAAAGGAATGAACGTGCCAGTGTGGAGACGAGACCTGACTGTGGTATGTGACAGCAGCATGGAAGCAGATCAAATCTGGCTGGACAGGTTTGTATCTCATAATCCTACAGATTAATCTATTGATGTACGACTTACTAGGCACACAAAATCATGAAGTGTACATCAATAAACTGTATCTGCAGTCACAACCAAACTAATCGTGCATTGGTTAGACCATGAATTTGTAGTGGAGACCCATAAGTCACAGGAGGATGAAGATACTCTCTCAAGTCATGATAACTCACCTAACAAAGAGAAAAGAGCTAAAAGTACTTAGTAGTTAGCTGTCTGTCTGTGAGTAGCCAAATGAGAAAACACTGAAATTAGAGGCAAAAGACAGTCTGATGAGCAACTGACAATGATCTACCAACCTAGAAAGGTGGGACTAGCTAATCATCATAAGCTAAGACAGTCACTGACTGAAAGAAAATAGTAATCCTTGCTTTCTAAGCTATCGAGTGATGTTCATAGTACAACATAGACGCTACATTGTCTGATTTCCGCTTGATTATTACACAGTTAGAATGATTTGCTGATTGTAAGGTTAAGGGGTGAAAAGGTCTTGGCAGCCCTTGTCTTCCAAGCTATAGATCAGAGTTTCACTAAAACAGATATAACTGTCAAGTATTGGATGATACCTGCTCGATTTACTTCATAAACTAGGATAATCATGTAGTTGAAAAAAAATCAAATCGCATCGTGACCCTTGCTTTCCAAGCTAAAGAGCAAAATGTTTTGATGCAATATGTCATATGAACCCACCTGATCTAGCTGAGTGGCGAGAACTGTATGACAATTCTATATGTAACGAGTGCTTTGTATTTATTCTGTGTACAATTTGATATATATAAGTAACAGCATGAATATTAATCTTGGGTGACGAAAATTTTAGGTTAAAAGTCTTACTTTGGTTGAACTCTGCCTGTGATTATTTATTTTATGATGCCTGAATAATAATGCCTGGAATTTGATAATCCATAGATGGCAGCTACCCCATTCTCGGTTCGGAAGGTAACTTGAGAAATTTAACAAAAGAATTTGCATATGAGCAAGAGGCAGTTTTAATAAGTTATTGGAGCATGTGACACCCCTGCTGATGTCACCCAAAACTGAGCCAGTATCATTGAAAACAAAGCAGGACCCACTCATGAGGGTGCAACATCTCAGCACATCAACGCTCATAAATATGTTCACACATTTGATAGATGCACTACATTTCAAAGACCACGAAAAGCCTTATAGGTTCGACCAAGCTCCAGGTGGGTCGACGTAGGAGGGGTCTCTGAATGCTGACCATCACTAATGTTCTGACCACAAATATGTTTGAGCCTACCACCTCATGGCTCATCTCCACCACTACCACCATGGCTCTACACTGTTAATGAGGGGACATCAGCATCAACAGCAAAATAACACAGCATCCAGTTGAGGTGAAGGGCCTCTACCTTGGCAGTTGCAAAGCACCACTAACTAAAAGGTCTTGTGACCAAGTTCAGAGAGAGTGTTCCCAACAAAGCCACATATTGTGATTAACAACAGGCAGAGACTAGAGTAGATTCCCGTCTGAAAGAGGCACTGCCAGAGATGGTTGCTACTTGGACCAACTGAGAAGACCAGTTATGACTAAAAGCTATTTATCTGTTGTGGCTCTAGAAAAAAGTGTGTCTCTTGTGGAGTTGAGGTGGCAAACACTAAAAGGAGTCTAATGAAGCCATGGTATATAGTGCAGACCATACAGAAGCCAAGCACAAAACTACCACCACCCAAGAAAATCTGTCTGTGAGGCTAAGGTGAGGGGGAGTAGAGCCTCATGCATATTCTGGAAGATTGTTGTATATTTTATATATTTCTTTGTTATTTAAGGGTATAATGCCTGGATTTTGTATAAATGTATATCTCTACATCTTTCTTTTATTTTAGTTATTTTTATTGTATTAATAAGCTTATTTTATTTCAACATAATTTTTGAGAGGATTTTATTATAT
This sequence comes from Limulus polyphemus, assembly GCF_000517525.1. Classification (NCBI taxonomy): domain Eukaryota; kingdom Metazoa; phylum Arthropoda; class Merostomata; order Xiphosura; family Limulidae; genus Limulus; species Limulus polyphemus. The sequence continues at coordinate 703,441 of NW_013665919.1, forward strand.
ATATATATATGTATGTTTTAATTTGACGAAGCTTATCTGTTCTAATATCTTGATATTTTTCTTTTCTCTTTTAATTTTAGGTTGTGTTTTCGTTTTTTCTCCTTGATAGTCACATTTCAAATAATTTTAAGCTTTTGGTATCATTATGGTGTATTCTGGTTTATTCATTCCCTTCCAAAGGGAACATTTATTCTTGTACTTATATCATATATTTTCTCCGATAGGGTTGTTTTCATGTGTGTTTAAAGGTTTACTCTTTTTATTCTCATTAATTATTTGTACAGGTCTTGTTTTATTTCTTATTGTGCAAATTTGATTTAGTATCTTAATTATTATATCAACGTTAAAGTTTTCTGTGTGATTGTAATTTGATTATTGTTGTCTCTATGTTAAAGGATAGTTTTGTAGTCTGATATTATAACTTGTATTTCATTTAAAGAATATTTATCTAATCTTATAAGATATATTGCCATTTAACGGTTATAATCATAGTTTCAGTGTTATAACTGTGACTTATTTGCACTGTCGAACCTATTATCCTCACTTTAATGTCAATCAATTATTAACAGCGTTAAATTTTTGTAAATTTATGTGTGGGCTTCTATCGTTATTAAAGGGTTTATTTCTGTATAAATGTTGTTTCATAGTTTACGACTATATTATTGTGTTATTTCTTATTTATATGATAAAAGGGTTTTGATTTTTTTTTTTTTTAGCTATAGTTCTGTAGTGTTTACAGAAGTAAGAGAAAGTAAATGCACGCCTTGACCAGAGCATGAGTGTAAAGTTGGTTGGTTGTAAAGTTGAATTTAATTGTTGGCTTGAGGACAAGCCTGAAACAGAGATGGGGAGAATTTTGATGTAGGCATACCATTCATTTTATACTTTCTTATTTGAATGTAAGATGTTCCAACATTTTTCATTTATTCTAAGTTTATGCAGGTTTTGCATAACACGAGGTCCAGAAAGTCATTAAGCTCATTTTGTTTTAGCTGTCTTGGTTACTATAGAGATAACACTAGCTCTTCAGTGAGTTGGTTGACAGAAAGACATCTTGAAAAAAGAAAACCCGTTGATCAATTCACAAATCCAATGAAAAGTGACCATTCAGAGCCCATAAAGCAAGTACACTTTAATTATAAAGATTGATTTCATTCTGTATTACACTTCATATCCAGTGTTACTTTTTTATATACTCCGTTAGTTTTAGCTAAAGTCAGCATTAATTCGTAACTTATCCTGCCGATTCTCCTGTTATAAAACAGACCTACCTAATAATCTTTGAAGAAATCAGTTTAACATATAAACAACACAGTAGGATAAGGTGATGACATTCACTGATTAGTCACTTAAATTTTAATTAATTATTAAAATATTAACATGGTTGAATACAAAGTTGAGTCAATGGGTATCTAAAACGTCTATCAGATAAATAGGAGTGTGTTATTATTCTATACGAGTATTACTCTGGTGCTCGGAGATATTGCCCATAATCTGATATATTTAATGCTTTGTTTACTTCATGTGCCAACAAAATGCAGCTCTTGTCCACGAAGTACAACAGGAGGAAAGGTGTTTGTTACAGTTAAAATATTTCAAGCTAGATGCGTGTCTGTCTGTGTGTGCGTCTCTCTCTCTGTATATATAAACTGTTTCTAATTTTAATGTTTTAGGCTCAGTTCTTGTGTTAAGGGTAATATATCTATTATGCAGTATCCTTCGTACAATACATTTTATTTTAGTTTCTTACTTAAGATGCACCCCAACCAATAGTTACAAGGCATTTCAGTTTATGCATTTTAGATTTCGCCTTTAAAGGTCATCTAAAATTTCAGGTAAGCTTCATTTTATATTATAAATTGTAGTTTTCAGACACTCCTGAAGGGCAGCACAGTTTATTTTCCTTTAGGTTTTAGGTTTTACACGCCTCTGAATCTTGGATACAGCACTTTCAGTTTAGGGATATTCAAATTTTTATGTCGAGCCAAACAAATTAATTTAGTGTTCAATGCTTATTTTGGAATCGAACGTCGGATTTTAGCGCTGTAAGTCCGTAATATTACCGTTTACCTACTTCAGGACTGTATGAAAGCAGAAAAACTCGCACAGACGAGCGTTTCGCAGAGCAATGTATTCCGAAATTCCACCAACTCAAACTGAAAAGTGAAAATTATGAAAGTTATGGCTACGAAAGAGAATCCTCCGATCTAAAAATATTGTGATGAAGATGTACATATATTTTGTTATCGTTAACAAGATAATATACAAATAATAAAAGACCCACAAGGATCCAGTCACAATGTGAAATCAGTGGCTTTCTTCACGGAAAAGTTGACCGCTACATTCATACCCATCAAGTGCAGCTTCAACGAACTTTTATGCCTTTGATCTGTTTAAACAGGATTTATGATTGTTTTGTGTGTGTGTGTGTGTGTGTGGTCTAAGACTGATTTCACCACCTTTCTCAGAAATTTGTTACAATAATATGACGGTGGGTGTCGTACAGCAGTGCGTAATCATCGTCATGAAAGTGAACACGATGGATGATGAAGTAAGTAATTCCAAGGGCTACACAGGACTTGAAACATCGTTTGGATAAAGTGTCATTTCCCCGAAAGGGGGCAAAGACCGCTTGGAGGGATCACCTTTCCAACCTCTCGTACCACTATACAGTAGTGTGTTGTCTGTCAGTCAGTCAGTAGACAATAAAATGACGTCACATAAGGGACACTTAAGGTTGCAATTTGTACTGTAGTGATGTCAGTAAAACGTGCGCATACC
>NW_013665919.1:706281-718486 GCF_000517525.1 Limulus polyphemus
CATGACATATGAACTTCAAAAGCAAGCTAGTTAATACTCAATACTTTTGCTAGTCATAATCGATTAACGACTCAGATAAACATTAAAATAATAATTATTACAGTCACCTCAATACCACCCACTGTACTTGAGCTATGGTAGCTGTTTTGTTTTATATTTGCCAGAATGTTGGTATTGTAATCTTACCTAATGTAACTATATGAAGTATGCAGGTGTGGTATTTTTTGCTTAAGTCTGTTTGTTTGTTTTAGAGCAAAGCCACATTGGGCTATCTGCTATGTCCGCCATGTGGAATCGAACGCTGGATTTTAGTGTAGTAACTCCGTAGTCTTACCGCTGTTCAACCGGGGGACTTGCATTTAGATTCAGTGTTTGTTACTTTAAGTGTCATAAAAAAAAGACTTAAGTGCAAGACATTTTTCTGTAATTAGAGAGGTTTTAATATTTTCGACTTTTCTAAAAAATATTTTAGGTACAATACGTTTGACTTCATTTTTGTTATACATTTCAGACTTGGCTGAAAGTGTTTTTCATTCGTAGTTAAGCATGAAGCTATACAATGGGTTATCTGTGTTGTGCCCACTACGAGTATCGAAACCCCGTTTTCAGTGTTACAAGCCTTCAGATTTACCGCTGTGCCACTGGGAGATTGGGACACAAGTCCTTTTACTGTATAAATTTTCTAGTATCATGTCACATCACTTGAAGACCCGTACTAAAAATTTATATTTATCGATTTCTTTCACGTACAAACTGAGTTACAACAATTACTATAACTTTTAGGCTTTCAAATTCAGACCTTAATTAAAACTCAGGTAAAAGATATTTGAAACTTAAATGCAAAACATTTTTTTCTAGTTATATTAGATTTAATGTTTTAAACTCGCAGTACATTTTAGCATAGTATTTCCAGGTTTCTCACCCTGAAGACTTATTTACGTACAAGATATTTTTATGTAGTTTATATTGATTTCCATATTGTACTAGAGCGTTGTTATTTTTAACTTAGACCTTTATATTGTTATTTCGCCAAAGGGCGTATTGATGTCCGTGATAAGCGAGTTACTTAACCCTTAAAACGAGTGTGGGAAACGATTTAAACGAGACAAATACAGTAGGTGCAACGGAATGTATCAGAACTACATTTTCACTTAAGTAGTATGATGCCTTGAAAATTGATTGCTTTTGAGAAGGGTATGTAACAGCCCTTTCCGTTACAAAATATTCATACACTAAAGTATATGTTTTGTACTATATTATAACTCGAAATGGCAACTTATAGCTTGTCTAGCCCTATAACACCAGTTTATCTGTTGGATAGTAAAATGTGCATCAGCCAGTTGATATGCAAGACCACTGTATTTAAAAACTGAACGGAATTTATAAAATGCAAGATAATAGCTTTCAGACTTTAACTTACAGATTCTTCCAACTTTTGGATCTAAACAATATACACATTCATTTGAACAAGGTATTTGGTAGATCAGATAATTAAGTAAAACCTTGTGAATAGATTAAAATCAACATTCCCACTCCAAAAGAGAAAAAACAGTAAGTTCAAGCACAAAAGCACCTCGTTGGCTCAGAGTAAGTCTGAGGGCTTATAACGCTAAAAACCGGGTTTCGATACCCGTAGCGGGTAGAGCCCAGATTGTGCTTGACAAAAAAACTAACAAATCAAACACAAGTATCTAAGACAATTAACAATCAAAATGACAATGGTTTATTTTTTAAAATATTATCTTATAAACCTTATTATTCGTCTTATCCTAGATAATTACCACCAAAGAAAAACTAATGTTGTGATAAAAAATGTTTCAACTATAACAAATATTCGAAAGTTGTTTGAGTTATTTGGCAGATAAAGAAACAAATAACAGAATATTTTAACATGGATCGTTTCGTTAGGGCGAGAAGTAATGGAAATTCCTCCTCCTAAGGGAAAGCCTAACATTTGGAGTGTTTAATTAGTTGTCCGTAGGTCTTCACAGTGGGTGTTTTACAGACGTGACTCTAATGAGATTAAAAAACAAACAAACAACAAAAACTAAAGAAAATATGAACAGTCAGTTCGTTTCCTAAGCAGCAAACCGGCTATTCCGACATCCTGCGGTTTGAGAAATAGAAAACAATATAATATTACCCATTTATTCAAGACTTTGAAATCTTGATAAGATTATGTTACTTTGTGTATTACGTACACCAAGAAGTTTCGTTTGTTTCTCCTTTTGTTTTTTGTTAAGGGATATTATAGACATGCAGTAACCTGCAGTTCTAGTGGTTATGTTGAACATAGCGTTAACCGGCTTTTTAACGTTCCTCCATAAATTAACAAAAGACCGGTCCAAACTGATTGAAGTCTGTATTAAGTCACTCATAGCATGCTCACAAACCAAGTCCGTCGTGTCATTACCCAATAAGGTTGTAGTTGAAGGTTGGACTGAGCCGCATGCAAACACGGACCGAGAAAGCTACCGAACTCCTCTCGTGGAGGTGGTATAACTTGTGGATACTTGCTTGCCACGTCATATCAGTCCAGGTGCTGACTGTTGACAACTGTATAGTGTTGGAATAAAATTATCTTTTCACATTAACCGCGACAACAACACTGTGTATCTCATGGCAACAGACTTGAGCCCAGAAGATCACAATAACTTAGAACGTTGTCAATCATCGCGCAATAGTTCTGCTCGTGCAAGTGGCACGGGGTACGTGCTGTCGCTCTTAAGTCAAGAAGGAACGGTCGCAGACGAAACGGCAGGCGACACGGAAGGCAATGGCCAGGGTGCGGCTGGAGTAGGTCACGGGCTGGGTAGTGATGGATACGTCGTAAGTTATACTGTTGACACAGACCGCTCACTCTCCACAACTGACCAACCAAATGTATCACTCCAAAAATCAACTACATCTAAAGCTAAAGACAAACGATCTCCAAAACCAAATTATGTAAATAAAGGAAAAGCTCAACGGGAAAAACGAAAACTTCGAGAAAAGCGACGCAGTACTGGGGTAGTTCGTCTCCCCTCAACTGAGGTAGGTTATGTTTGTTATTTACCACGATAACTTTATCTATGTAGTCTTAACATGGTGCCCTGGGAAGCGGGAAAACTCACGATTTTATGGACGAAGTCTACAAAACAGAATACAAATTAGATGTGATATTCAATTCTTACTCATCATGGATATTTAGTTTGTATAGCAGGATTTAAGGGTTTTTTTTTTCATATATTTCTTTATCTGTAAGTTTATTTATCATCTATATATCCGCCACGGTCATCCATAGGTCGTATCGATAGCATATAATATTTTTTTCATTGTACGTATGTGTGTGCGTATGGACGAGGTTTTTAAGGGCATATGTTCTGCAGTATGTCAAGCATCATTTCCGGTTTTACATTCCACGTTATAAGAACTACTCAATGAGGTAGTTTTAGTACCTAAAACACGTTATGGAAAAAAATACTCCTTTTACAACATATTTGAGATATACATATACAATTATACATTATAAGACAATACAATATGTATGATATCTCTATATCATATATCACAGCCAAAGTAAATGCGCGTGCATTACTACACTGAATGAGAAACAACTTCCGTTTCTTTCGAAGATTATGATCTTCATAAATGGGATTGGACTCCCACTGAGTGATTTATTTCAATTATTTGTATTCAGGGAGAGCTGTACAGGTTGTACTATGTGCTTATATCCCCCCCCCCCAATACTTTTAAACCTAAAACAAAAAATATGGCATGTACTCAGATGATAAGCTTCAAATTGAGTGTTTGTTTTATTATTACCTTTAATTACTTTGCTCTTAACTGTATTAAACTTTGTGGGAAACAAAGTTGTTTCTAAGGTTTCGTTTACGAGATTTAGGCTTATTTACGAACACGTGTTGCACCACCTGGTTGTTGGACTCTCGTTATATTCAAAAATGTTAACTGCGCTCTTGTTTCTATAAATCATAATACGTATGCATGAATACTTAACAGTAATTCGAAAACATTCATGACTTGGTTTCACAATACGCTTCCGGGATATATTCTAAATTTGCAAGTATCAAACTTAGATTCACATTTTAGGTATCATATTCCAACGTGCAGTGTAAGGTCCATATTTGCGTATTTGTCTGTGTGACATCAAAAAATCGTTTATAATTTACAGGCTACTCAGTTTGTCATATCTTTCTTTTTTAACTTATTCCAAAGTTCTTGTCTTTGTAACCCTATATACCTTCTCCATTATTATTCTCTTTAAAATAACTTACAAGGAAGAAAGCAAATGGATTTACTACAGGAAACTCAACAGGATCTAAGTTTTTTAGTTTCTGTATGTAATTTTACCTTACATTACACTTTGAAATATGAAAACTCTGTCTGGTTATATACAAAAATTCTCTGAATTTTTTTGTAATAGAGGGCGACTGTAAAATAACTTGTATTTCAACTTTGTTTTGTAATTAAACACAAAGCTACACAATGTGCTCTTCCCATCATGGGTATCAAAACCCGGTTTATAGCGTTGTAAGTCCGCAGACATCCCGCTGTGCCACTGGGAGGCTGTATTTCAACTATAAAAGATTTGTTTAGCTAAAAGAACAAGCGACGAGCACTTGCTTTCAGAATTATATATATAAACAACTCGATTTGTAAAATAATAATAATAATAAAACTGATATATTATGTACACTACGCTTTTGATTTAAAGGTATAATTCAATAGAACAAAGCTCGTAGCGACGTTTGTTAAATTTGTAATGCATCAAAATATAACGAATATGAGACGGATTTAAAGTTGTGAAAATCATCAGTCTACAAAACAGTTTCAGCCTATGGCAAAGTAAACAGGTTTTGCTAGTCTTTTTTTCCAACTGCCTACTTACTGGCCTAAATCCGCGTTTCCGACTCAAACAAGATTTTCGGGCAAATCTTGTTGGAAGCAACGTTAGCGTACAAGAGTACTTAAACATTGCTGAAGAGCCAAAAGCAGAGAGCATTCCCCGTTGATACAAATTCTGAAGCCGAGGTAACTGCGTGTTTAGCATAGGATATATAAAGCTTTCGAAGCTGTCAGTCAGAACATAGCACATCCTTTATCCCGAGAAAAACTGAAAAGAAAACAAGGTTCGTGTGCACGTGGTGTGCGCACACCCACACACACTTCCACACCTACACATACATACATATGTTTTATATGATAATCTAATGGTTATGACGTATATGCAAAACATACCATGCTATAAGGCAGCGTTAATATGTTTCAATTATCCAATGTAAAAACAACAACGACAAAACTTATATATATATATATATTCACCTTTTTAAGGACGAAATCATGGCAGTAATAAATATAATATTTGTGAAACGTACCAATGCCCCTGTTGTCCACAATTCTGTTATTATGGAGTTTTACCAAGTACCGATGGTTTGAAACGTTAATTACATAAGGCCTCACCTAACTACCAAACAAGTCAGATGGTTATAATTATACATATAACATGCCTTAACTCCTCTTTGAAATAGAACAGAAATTACGAACAACTTTAACAGCTGCCAAACGTCCAATTCTGGAGCAGACAAATCTCGAAGTGTTAATGTTATAGAATTAAAAGGCGGGTTCAAGGTCATGTACATATACGAAAAGATAGTAATTTTAACAATCTGTGATACGTTTGAGTTCATAATATTTAAGCAGATGCCACTATACGTTATGTTTATCAAACCGGTTATCTTTTTTTTTTTGAAACCTACATGTTAGTCAGTGTTTTATTCTATGAAGTTTTATACAGATTTTCGCGAGTTCTGTTTAGAAGTTTCTGTTATACGTAGGTGCTTGTTTGGTCATTTCACGATATATTTACTTCTATGTTGTATGTTCTTCAAGTCAGTTCTCTGCGAAACCCTTTCGTTATTAGCGTATATGATCATACCACCATTTTACAGACCCCCTCCTGTGCCAAATTTGCGAAGGCATGCAAGCTTTCACGTGCCCCCGCTACTCCCATGTCAAACACCTGTGAAGTACGGTGACTCAGCCCACCCCCCCCCCTCTTTTCTCGGTATTAATTAGCCTAAGGTGGGATATACTGGTTTGCCTGCACGAGACGCGCAGATGGCTAGAGACGTTTATACATACCATTGAGCAAGATATCACAAGCAAACTAATACATGAAATTTGCTAGTGAGGATATCGAAAATTTAATATTTTAACATTATCGACAACAGTTTTCTTTTATTACACTGGTGACAAACATTAATTACTTCATCAAAAGCTGAACTGAAATGTGCCTAAAAACTCGCTTTTGCAGTGGTTGTTGTTATAGTGGTAACAAATGATTGATCTATATAGCATGTGTATTGATTTAGAATAGAAATTTCTAATCTAGGTTAATGATTTAAAATATAGTGTTATATGCATGTGTGTGTGTGTGTAAACTTTTAATAACCTGATGTGAACGTAAACATCCGGTTCTCCGGAGATCTTTGAGAATTTGGGATTTGTAAGCAGAAAGCACACCCACTCATGGAATATATGTCAAGAGTTGTACATATACACTAGCTCTACATTTTATTCCAACGTATTACATAAAAGTCATACAGTGCTTAACGATATTGGAGTCGTTGTACAGTAACTAGTAATCCAACATGAGTTGTACAATACCCAGTACTTCGGGAGTAAATATACAATATCTAGTGGCTCAGGGGCCGTTTTACAATACCTAAAGATCCAGCAGAACTTAAACAATACCTAATGACTCTGGTGTCGTTTTACAATACCTAATGATCCATCAGAACTTCTTCAATACATAACGACTTTATGGTCCTTTTACAATACCTAATGTTCCAGCAGAGCTTATTCAATACCTAGTGACTCAGGGGCCGTTTTACAATACCTAAAGATTCAGCAGAACTTACACAATACATAATGACTCTGGGGTCGTTTTACAATACCCAATGATCCATCAGAACTTCTTCAATACATAACGACTCTATGGTCCTTTTACAATACCTAATGTTCCAGCAGAGCTTATACAATACCTAGTGACTCTGGGGCCGTTTTACAGTACCTAATGATCCAGCAGAACTTATACAATATCACTCACGTACGCATGGGAGATTAGAGGTGGTTCAGCCGAACCCTCTATTTTTATTATGTTAAAAACTTATGCTTATATAGTTACAGCGCAACTGCTTATGGTATTTAACGTTTTCTACATAGTCTACATTCTTCTGATGAAGCTTTAGCATTTTTTTTTTTACTTGAAATAGTCGCATGCCCAAGATCCTCGTAGAATATGTGTTGGCATTTGATCTCACAAATTTGAACCCCCATGTGTACGGGCCTGAATACTTAATGATTGTAAAGTATTCAACCCTAATGGTCTAACATGAGTCATAAAATAGCTAATGAGATCGGATACATATACAGAAACCCTTATTCAATACTTCAGGATCCAGCAGTATTTAAATATTGCTTAGTGAATCTCGAGTAAATTTATAAAAACAAATGACCCAGCGAGAGTTATACAATTATACTTGTGATTCTGAAGTATTCATTAAATGACTAATAGTCCAACAGGAGTTATACAATATCTAGTGACTCTAGAAGCGTTGTACAACATCTAATGATCTAGTACGAGCTATACAATATCTACAGACTCTTAACTAAATATATGATATCTGGAGTTTTGAACTATTCATTCAATGTCTAGTATGAGTTAAATACTGCCTAAAGATTCTGGAACTATACAATACCTAGTAATTCTGAGTTGGATAGGTGCTATACGATCGTCGAATAATACCGAGAGAGACTGGAATAATGACGCAATAATCCATGAAGCTTTCTAGTTCCCCAAAATACAAGTATTTATGTAGTGTCTACTAAACAAGGGTAAATATAAAATACCTGAAGGGCTACACAGAATCTAATGGAAACTTATGGTTGTGTGAAACCCATAACAGTCGTACATTATCAGAAGGAAGTCGCACATACCACATATATCTAGCGAAAACCACACTATCTCTACAACGCTTAGTCTTAGTCTTTACGATATTTGAGGAACCCACTGTTGCTATACGATACCTGAAGGAATTCTAAATAGACAAGGACTTGATTTTACAGGTATGCTAGTAAACGCCTAAATCCTAGAAAATATTTGGTAGTGTATTGGCAAAAAAAAAGGTATACCTAATTAGTTAGAAAGTCTTAGAACACCTAGTGATGACAGTTGCTACTATTCTATATAGAGAGAACAGATATAAACATGGTTTATGTGACGTATTTTTTGTTTTTAACTGGATCCTTTTCAGATTGGCAGATGACTAACATATTTTATGATAGAAACAAAAATAGTTTATCTGAACAATTTCAAAATTTTTCACTTTATTGTACAATAGCACCTGGACACAACACACTAATTTGTAGAATTTTTATTTCTTCTTGGTATCATAGACAGTTAGCCTGATTCAAAGAAATCACAGTAATTAGATTGGCCTAGCTCAATCTGCTAGGACTATCTCGCAAACTTGCATCTTAAATCAATGTTTATGTCTTTCATGCACTATAACCAACAATAATACTACGTTACCAAATGTCCCATACTTGTCCAGGAACTAAATCCACGAAAGGAGTCTCTTTATTATTTATAACAGTACCCCTAGATGGATTGGTGTCACTTTCTGGGCTGTCATGAGTGTTGGGCACTTTGTTTGAAGTGTCGTGAATTTCGTAAGTTTACTATATTGGGAGACTGGGTTTTTTTTTCTCTCTCCTTATATTACGTTATCTATAAATTCTTCTTCAACCTCAGAATCGTACCTGTGCTCAACTATTTGTAATTTGTAGATTTTCTATTTGAAGATACCTCATCAAGTTCTGTTACTTCTGCGGTTATCCATTAAGCTGTTTTCTCATCTTTGGTTTGTCATTGCTCTCGGAAAGACAATACATCATAAAGTTGATTATCTTATTTATTGAATGTGGATCTTCCTAATGTAAATTCTGATTTGGTGATATACCAGTCTATCACTTGAGATTTTATAAAGCAATGTGCCATGATATCGCCATTAGGAATTTGTCAGCAATGCAATCAAACCATCCTTCACTTGTCATGTATGACTTCATTAGCATAATGATAGACGGTAGCAGACAGGGCAAATGCTCCCTTACCTATGGAAAGATGGTCTCTAAGATATGTAAGTATAAATAAGAAGAAAAAAGACATTAGAGAAAAGAGGATAATGAGAGTTAGTCATTAATATCACACGTTGAGGTGGCTCTTTGGTAGTATTCCTAACATTCTAAAAACAAAGTGTTCAGTGTTGGAAGATTGTTTAGGTAGTAAAATGCAGCTAAAAGGGGAAGTTTAGGTAATACTATTGTATCTGTTCTCTACGGCATCTTTCTGTAATTAATTCACACTTTGGATCTAGGAACTTACTGTTTGTCAAGCTAGTTTCTGTGTTTCTTTTTTAATTCCACCAAATCATTACTCCCCCAAAAGAAAGGTATAAAAAGGTTACTAGCCCTCCCAAAAAGGGAGGTTAAGGTATGTACCTATAAAAGCTATTACCCCCCCCCCAAAGGGGGTTAAGGTATGTGCCTATAAAAACTATTACCCCAAAAGGGGGTTAAGGTATGTACCTATAAAAGCTATTACCCCAAAAGGGGGTTAAGGTATGTACCTATAAAAGCTATTATCCCCCCCACACACACATACACAAAAAGGGGTTAATGTTTTTTTCTTTTCAAAAGTCAGTATCTCTCATTTTGAAATGTAATTTGTTTAGGTAATCAAATCACACGTGACATTTGCATGTAAATATCTTCTGTCATGGTTTTTGTGGCTACAAAATTAATTTGACTATTGGACAGAGGATAATTTTATGCATGTGTTGCACTATGTAACTGAGAGAGGCAGTCGCATAATTCAATAAAGCACTCTGATAACATTGCAATTTCGTTAAAAGTCCAAAAAGTCCCAACATTATCGTGTTGTCTGCGACCATGTATCCGAAATCTATCGTAAAGTGAAGGAGTTAACCCACTTAAAGATCTGACTTATTTTTAAAATCTTCAGCTGAAATTGTGCTCTGGATAACTGAAATTTATCACTAGTCTGTGAAACTGATTCTGAAACTTGAGCTGGCAGCACTTTAGGATAACCTTGTTGATTTTATAGTTCTCATGACTTTACAACAGAGTTTTATGGTTTCATCAAGTGTAATACAATAAACTTCACAGTTTCCTTTGTTTCAGTGATGTTCTTTCTGATCACGTTTTGCACATGTTTGTCTTTGATGTATCTGTCGTTGTGTGGTACTCACCATGCACGAAGTCCGACTGAAATATTATACAGATAATTTTATGGATTAGCTTTTCTAGGCCCATCTGAATGATGTAATGTGTTATCATCCAAATGAGGCTATATGTTATCATCCGAGTGAGGTAATATGTTTAACGTCTGAGTGAGGTTATGTGTTATCATCTGATAATGTATTTAACATCTGAGTGAGGCTATGTGTTATCATCTGAGTAAGGTAATGTGTTTAACACCCGAGTGAGGTTATGTATTATCATCTGGGTGAGATAATGTGTTTAACACCTGGGTAAGGTTATGTGTTATAATATTGGGAGGTTATGTTATCATCTGAGTGAGGTAATGTGTTTAACATCTGAGTGGGGTTATGTGTTATCATCTGAGTGATGTAATGTGTTTAACATCTGAGTGAGGTTATGTGTTAATATCACTTGTCTGATGATTCTCAACAGGTTTATTAAGTTGTCTATCAGCAGTCCTAATTGACTTCAGATTTATAATAAGTTGAAGAGCCTCTCTTGGAGTAGTAGTTCTACTAAGGGGTGAGATGGCTGGCTGGCATGGCCTGGCGGTTAGGGCACTTGGCTCGCAACCTGCGGATCGCAAATTCTAATCCTGTCACCTATTATATAATGTGACGGTCAATTCCACTTTTCGTTGGTAAAAGAGTAGTCCAAGAGTTGGCAGTGGGTGGTGTTGACTAGCTGCCTTCCCCCTAGTCTATCTCTTCTAAATTGGGGACGGTTAGCGCAGATAGCTCTAGAGTAGCTTTGCGCAAAGCTTCCAAAGCAAACAAGCGAGCTTCCGTTTTGCTTCCATCAGATGAACGTATCTTTATCCCCAGGGGGACAATCAGACAACAATAAATCTATTATTTTTCGTAACATAGGAAAACCGCGCGAGACGTTCCATTTCTTTCTCGAGCTCTTTATGTTCTCATTTCGAATATACGTTTAATCAATGTTTACCTTATTTAAACACTAAATCAAATACTGTCACCACGTGAGTGCTTCTATTGGACAAGCTTTTAACATATATATATATTGCATATTTAACCATATGCTTATTATTCAATACAATACTGAATACTCTATTATTTTAGTATTCCTACGGTAAGATATACTACTGGAAGAAAGATACAGATTTTCACAAAAATTGCTTTTCAGGTGTGAGAATCAAAGTCACGTACGCTGTTTGAATGACGTTAAGAACAGACAAGCAACTCTATTCATTCCAAATAAATTTACATTTCACAACATTCAATAATTTTAATTTTTAATGTATTTCCTTCTTGTTATTAGCAATCAAGTAAAAACTACTGTTACGTATCCGTTCGTTCGTTAATTAAATTTCCGTAAATTCGTTCCAACGAAACTTTAGCAACACAAGTCCTTTCATAAATAAACTGGTTTATTCTTTCCGAAAACAACTTTACCGATACACTTGATTTCAACAGTCGCTCTATAATCAAACGCTATAACTCACGTCTCACGTGGCCAACAATATTTTGTCCGCATACAATCAATTACTCATTACCTCCGCGTCGCTTCGTGGCCGGTCTTATATATACAAGACTACACTATATCTAGTAATATCCCGACAATTCACGAAGGTTCGAGAAGGACGTGGCGTGATACTAATCACGTGACCTCGCTGACGCAACACTGCCCCCTCCTTAGTATTGCTCGTCTCGAACAATAGCCACTTGCATTAAACCAATAACAATTAACAATAACTTAATTAAATATACAGAATTACAAACACAAAATTACAATTCAACAAAGTCTCTTAATTTTACGGGACGTATCTTCTTCCGTACTGGTCTACATGTCGTTGGCTTCTGCTTCATCAGGAAATGTCTTATCGTCGGTAACAGTCACA
>NW_013665919.1:719418-720259 GCF_000517525.1 Limulus polyphemus
TGGGGGGTTGGTGGGCGTAGCTCAACACCAACCACTACTGGAGACATAACAATAATAAGTTTTGAAAGAAATAAACTCAGTAGTAATAGCGTAATGTGAACTGTAAACCATTTATAAAACGTTAAAGTTAGTACCAAATTAGTGCAATCTGTAGCAGTGTTTCGGTAGCTAGATATTTATGCTGTAATAACAATTGATAAATAAGCTAACTAGTTAGACTGGACACTCTGCTGACATAATGGTACGATATAAAAAAACGAGAATTGGAAAAAAAAGTGTTAATTACAATGTTAGTACTATTTTAACACTCATTTCTACAGCATATTTTGATACAGTTTGATATCTCTTTTTTGACACTTGATCGCTAAACATATTTTCCAACCAAAAACGGATTAATATAGAAGTGAATTGTCTAAATCATACAGTGATGGGAATAGTTTGTTTGTAATACTACATCTCAAACTTCTTTGTAATATTCGCTATGAAGATTTACAAAAAGACTGAAGCTAACTCTTGAAAAAAAAAAGTTCTACGTACTGACTTAAGTTGCTTAGAGAAAAACAACAATGTTCTGGAACATGACTGTGATCGTTTATATTGTTACGTCTCTGTTCGTTAGTTAATTTTCCGTAAGTTCGTTCCGACGAAACTTTAGCGACACAAGTCCTTTCTTAAATAAAACTGGTTTATTCTTTCCGAATACAACTTTACGATACACTTAACTTCAACAGTCGTTCTGTAACAAACGCTATAATTCTCAACGTACTTCTCACGTGCTTAACAATATTCTCTCTGACTGCAGTTCAATTACTCATTACCTCCTTGTTCCGTCACGTTGTGA
>NW_013665919.1:720280-723639 GCF_000517525.1 Limulus polyphemus
AATTATTGATAATGGTTTCTCTTTTCTTTTTCTTTTACTCACAAACTACTGGGAAATACATTACTTCACATACGAAACAAAGTTTTATAATTAGTAGCTGTAGAGGCTGGAATTATGAGTAATTGTTTGTTTGTTTGTTAAATTTCGCGCAAAGATATTCAAGGTACTATCTAAGGTGATAGACTAGAGGGAAGGCAGTTAGTCACCACCATTTCTCGGGTTACTCATTACCAACGAGTAATTGTATTTACCGTCACATTATAACCCCCCCCCACCACACACACACACACGCACAATTGAAAGGACGAGCATGTTGGATGACGGGATTAGAACCACTGACCCGCAGTTTGTGAGTCGAGTGCCCAACCAACAGGCCATGCCAGCCCTGATTATGCGAAATCATTAATCCAGTTCAATTGATAGCGCTGAGAATTTATAGATGGCGCTGATTGTAATTAAAAAAAAAGTAAGGAGAAGAAGTGACAAATATCCAACTTCAGGCAACCTACTTTAATGTATAATACACAGAAAAACGAGAGTTTGTTTTTTAATTCATGTAAAGTAATATAATACTTAGTTTTAAACATTTTTGTTATATAATTAACTTTCTAAATCTTATTTTTTACTCCTTCCCATGAGCATTCTTCTGGAAGATGGCCACAATGCGATTTTGCTTCCCGAGGGCATTAACGCCTCTAGGTTGTCTGATATTTGGTTCATCTGCAGACAAGCACTAAGTACTAAACGCTGCAATACAGTGACGTAGCAGATAGTCTCAAACCAGAGAGGTAGTTGTACGTTAGCACTGACAGTGTTAATCAAATACCATTTGTGAATCGTAATCCACATTCAGTGTCATACGTTGTATTAAACTAAAATGAAATGAAGAAAAACTATACGAAGAGCGAACATCACGCAACAAATAGCCCTTTTGTCCGATCATCTTGGTCGAGAATATTTTCTACGTCACTCTAATGTAACAGTTACCGTTTAATGCTTACCTTTTAAAAGTTTTACTAACCTAGGACTTCTAGAACACTCTGGTGGTTTTAGAGAAACAGTATTACATTTTACAGAGTCTTATCTACAAATAAGTTGTGGAGTATCTGTTTGGTTACTGTAAAAAAAAAGTGACTTTTTGCCAGCTTCTCAATACCCTGCGTTTGCTTAATCACAGAAATCCATAAGTGAAGAAGCATGAATATCAGTTTCATCCTCCAGCTGCTTGGGTTATGCAACGTTTGCACGGGAGGTATGACTGGAAGCCTTAACTTGGTCCACCTACACCTTCTAGGCCTAGTTTAAGACAGCGATCCTTCTTCGTTAAGTTGCGTGATTCTGCTTGGAGTACGTGGACACGCCACTGACCTTTTTGTTCGTGAATCCTCACTGTTACAAGACGTTGAACATCGCTCAACACGCCTGAGGTACGGATTGTTGCAGGTTTCTTTCTGGATGGTCCTGGTGCCCAAAGTTGATCCTTATTTCTTTGTTTTTCAATGACGTTAAGTACAAGTCTTGGGAATTCTATATTCCAACCTGAACATATCTTTATTGTTCTGAGTATATGGATATTTTGCGTTGGAAAGGGTTGTCACATACCCCAAAAGCGATAAATTTCAATGGTATCATACTACCTTCGAACTCCAAACAATGTCAAAATGTAGTTCTGATAAATTTCATTTCACCGCGATTTTTTGTCTGCTGTGATTGTCACATGACTTATTGATTTGCATATTCAAAGTCTTTATATATAAGGTACTCAACTTTGTATTTGTGTCTAATATGGCACTTTGACAGAATATTTTTGCCATTTTCTTCTTAACATTTATAAGAGTTTTCAACATAATATTCAGACGTACTGCAAATCTACACGAAAAATGTATTGTACAAAAACTACATGCATATCATGTTATAATAAATAGACATAAAACATTTTACTAGGGTTGTCAGCATTGGTACAAATGTTGCCATTCTAACCAGGCGTAACTAATTCAACCAGACGGCCTCACTAAGCAAAGGCCTCCAAATGGCACAGCGGTATGTCCGCGGACTTACAACGCTAGAAATCGGGTTTCAATACCCGTGGTTAGCTGAACACAGGTAGCCCATTGTGTATCTTTGTGCTCAATTCCAAGTAAACGCTAAGCAAGGGCTGCGTTTTTAAGTCTCCATCAAGTCTTATCAGAAGAAGAATATTTTTATCAGCAGAGGAAGAACAAAAAGCGCACGATAGAGATCAAAATCACGGATAGTAGTAACTCCATTCAACGGCACAGAAAGGATGATGAAAAAAAGATAAACTTGTTGTAGCTTTGACGATTATTTATTTCTTTGTAAATAAGAAATGTTGCCCATTCTAGTAAATCATTCCAATCATCTTCCTATTTGACTGATCACGGCGGTACATAAAAAGTAAGACTTTCCCGAATAAAGATTAAAAATTGGTTTGTAATTTGTTATGCTTTATGATTGTGCTCATTTATGCATAATTTTGGCAATAGTAACAATTAGGAGATAGAATATTTTTCTTCCTATTTGTTGCACTGATACACGACAGTGGGCGTCGCCATATTCCTTCTGAAGTATCCCAGTAGAAGAAAAGTCCAATTTTACAAGCAACAGAACTCTACCGGAAGAGATAGAAACAAAACAAAAGGCACCAAAGCACTAAATTTATTAATAATCTCATAACAGAGAAGTAGTTGTACATTAGCACAGGCAGTTTTAATAAACTACCTTTTCTAAACTATAAACCACATCCAGTGATATACACTGTATTAAACAATCTAAACAAAAAACTAAAATAAACTAACAGTTTGAGTTGTCCACATCAGTTAGGTAATCCTTTACCCGATCATTTGCTGTCGAGACTATCTCTTACGCCACTCTATAGCAATTACCATTTGTGCTTACCTTTTATAAGTTTCACTCTTCTACACTTCTAAAACGCGCTTATAAGTGTTAAAGAAATAGTACTATGTTTTACAGTGCTTTGTCTACGAGTAAAGTTAAAAGCGTCTGTTTTGTTTTGTTTCAATAAAGGGTGAAATTTTGCTCTCTTTTTAACATCCCGTATTTCTTTAACCACGTTTGCTTTAATCAACACAATAAATTGTCTTGTAGAGTGTTGTTAAGTCTCCTTCCGTTAGTTAATTTTACGTTAAATTCGTTCCGACGAAACTTTAGCGACACAAGTTCTTTCTTAAATGAAACTGGTTTATTCTTTCCGAGTACAACTTTACGATACACTTAATTTCAACAGTCGCTCTATAACAAACGCTATAATTCTCAACGAACGTCTCACGTGCCCCAACAATATTCTCTCTGTCAGCATACATTCAATTACTCATTCACTC
>NW_013665919.1:723970-727916 GCF_000517525.1 Limulus polyphemus
AGATTTAA
This sequence comes from Limulus polyphemus, assembly GCF_000517525.1. NCBI lineage: Eukaryota > Metazoa > Arthropoda > Merostomata > Xiphosura > Limulidae > Limulus > Limulus polyphemus. The sequence continues at coordinate 723,979 of NW_013665919.1, forward strand.
GGAAAGGACGTGAATGTTCGAGAACGACGTGGCGTGATACTAGTCACGTGACTTCGATGTCGTAACAGTGTCATATTTTTCTGATTTCCTGGAATTTTGAAAGCTGTCAATACTTTCGATACAGATTTCGTTTTAACTGAAATTACTCTAGCAGTCAATATCAATATCTATTTCGATATTATGATAAATTAGAACAAAGTTGAGAATAAATCAGTTTAATTTAAAAAGTCAGATTACAGACGGAACATCTTTATTTTATCTATCCACAATGTTATATATATATATAAGGACATTTTTGTCCTTTGAGAGAAAAAAAAGGAAACACAAAATAGTATGCTGACGATGAGGACTGGGCATGGCCTACTGTCGGACTGTGAATCCGAGGGTCCATGGCTCGCGTCTCGTTGTCGCAAAATCGCATCCTCACTTTTTTTGGCCGCAAATGACATTGAATTCCCAGCTAGTGCAAATATCTCTTGGGTAGCTTTAAGAGAATATCCTAAAGAAATAACAAATCGTCACGGTGGAGTTTATGGTTCAATAAATTTCGGATAGTATGTGGGATAAGATCATCATTACAGTTTTGCAAACCAAATTTAAAATTATAATGATTAACCATGGATAAAAAATAAAATAATGAGAAGTAAGTCATAACAGTTATTATAATAATAATAAGTAAAACTCTGGGAAAATATTCTAGCTTCGTACAATGCATAAAATGAAATAACTATTATAAGTGCAATTAAGACTAGGCTTCATAAAGTGGAAGAGTGAAAATTATACGTATGGTGCTTTGAAATGTCTTTCGTTCACACAGTAACCCTATATTTATGTAGGAATTTCAAGAATAATAATAATCAATGTGAAGTTCAATCAATCACTGTAATAAGTTTAGAAATTTAGTAACAGTATAGCTGTACTCTGCCATTTTGATCATTTCCTTTTGTTTGTCCAGTCTACCTTAATTACTATACGTTGGGTTTAAATCAAACTTTATAGGTTGACCATACACTGTTGCTTTTTTAAACTACATGATCTTGATTTATTTTTCAATCACAAGTTAGACTTATCTGTGAACTAATGACGCAAGCCATTTTTTTTCATATTTCTAAATCTATGTGAGAATTCCAATGTGTGATTATCCGAACTCAAAGTTACTAATGAGTAAAAACACAGAACACTTCAGTAACGAAAGATGAAACAACCTTTGCTGTAAGCAAAATAAATATATAAGATAAAGTAGGAATCTACTTTTTCTAATGTTTAGCATGAGGTGCCATAAGACATGTGTTTGCTAAAAAAAAAAACGTTTATTTTAACCTTGTCGCTATCGTCAATATAAAGTGCTGAGATAAGTTTGTGTAATTTGTTATTTCAGTGTCGCGAGAAAGACGTTTGTAAGTTGCGAAGAAAACTTGCTGACAACTCATATAAATCAACACGTTCCGTACAATAATACCTCATCAAGTAAGAGTGTTAGTACACTGGCGGCTTTATAGCTTAAACACCGCAAAAAGACGTATGCCATTTGTGATTATTCATCAATTATTTATTACATAACTGCAATAATAAGCTTAGTGACTCAAAGAATACAAGTAAAGATCGTGGTTTTAACTGTCTAAAGAGTAAATCAGGTAAATTTGATTATTAGGGTAACCTACATTCAGTTTTTGAATTCTGTTTTAACATACATTGCAGACACTTTTCTGATTACTTTACACTACTTTATCATGATGCGACAGCAACGAACAAAAAATCATTAATTTAGAAATGGTATTAAATATATAACTCAATCATTTTTAATAGGCATTAATTACGTAAACATCATTCGAATTCAGTTAAAACTAATTTCAGAGGCAATAAAGTTTAAACTGCACTAATCCAGTGAATAAAGCATAGTAACACGAATTAGCTGCTGAAAACAATTCTGCTTACTATGTTGTATTCGAAGTAGTGTCCAACTGTGCTTTCGTCAACATTGAATTCGTTCGTTTAATAAAGCATATAAAATATTTAACTCAATGAAATAAAATAATTATAATAAAAACCACAATAACCTCTACTTAGTGATCAATAAAAGATATTTTTGTTTGTTGAATTTCAAGTAACACGAGGTCTATGTGCGCTAGCCGTCCCTAATTTTGAAGAGATAGACTAGAGAGAAGGGCATTTAGTTAACACCGCCCACCGTCAACTCTTGAGCTACTTTTTAACAGCGAATAATGGAATTGACCGTAACATTATAACGCTCCCATGGCTGAAAGGGATGGCGGGATAAAAGCTCGCGACCTGCAGATTGCGGGTCGAATGTCCTAGCCACCAGGCCATGCCTGACCCTAAAAGATACTTTAAAAAAATTAAAGTATTCTTAAGGAAAATTACATAAAAACAACTATTAAAATAAAACATATATTGGTTCACTTATTAAAGTTAATATACAGCACTTTCTGTGGAATATTGATAAATATTGTCTTTCACTATGTTCTTAAGACACAGACAGAACAGAGTTTATGGCGCTTATTATAAAAATGGAGCATTGATCAACCAGTAGACAGATAAAGGGATTATTTACGATTCATATTGCATGTGTATGTGCCAATAACAGGTTGTCAAGATCCAAGGAGGTTAAAGAAATATGTCATGTTATCTTTTGTTGTTACATCCTTAGGCTTAAGTATAGTTTGAGTTCGTTTTGATGAATCAGTGTCCGGTTACACAGTCTCCTTATGTAGGAGATATTGTGGTTTATTTTGAGAGCTTCAAATGTCTCAAGTAGCTCAAGTCTAACCCTAACATTAATTTTAAAAGATACAATATTGTCTTGAAAATTTATCACATTTATTCAGTCTTTAAAGCCGCTTAGGGAGAAAATGGTAGGTTATGTTTTATTCGAGAGTCAGTGTTTGAGTTTGACATATTCCAGTCTCAGCAGTTACTATCAAACTGAGTGTCGTAAATACATTGTCGAATATTTGAAAACACCAACTCTAGGGAACCCCATAACACTAAAATATGAACTGTTTGAAATTGTAAGATACAAGTAATGATCTAAGTAAATGCACTTATCTTTTTATCCACTTTTCGTTTAACCCTTGTTACTTTTCATTGCAGTTTGCACTGCCCAGTCTCAGCTAGTTTAACCATTTTTTATTTATTTTTGGCTACTGACACTGCTAGTTAGAACTGTTATTCATGAAGCTCTGAAAATCTACTTGGAATGAAGCAGTAATGAGTATTTAAATTAAAATTCTTTATTAGTAGTTTTTTAGGTAACACTGCTGAGGAAGAGTGATATATTTACGTGCCAAGTAAGACTCCTTAGACATGTCACTTTTTGACGCCCTTTACAATTTATGTAGGTCACAAGATAAGCAAATTACGTTGTAATTTTTAATTAGAAAATAGGATTCCTTCATGTGTTCACTTTCCTGTGCCTTTAACGCATACTGGAAAATAGTTGGAATTTTAAACAGATCAAGGCGTGGCTTAGTGGTTAAGTGCCTGGTCTGTGAATCATGGTTTGCATCCCCTTAACGCAAAAACGCGTTCCGCACTTAGGAACCACTGTAAGAATGATGCCCAAATCTCACTATTTAATTAGATAAGAGTAGTCCAAGAGCTGGCGGTGGCCCAGGTGGGGTCATGCTGTTGGTTAACTGCTTTCACTCTAATCTGTCATATCAAAATTAGGGACGATTATGTGTAAATAACACTTGTGTAGCTGTGCACGAAAACTGTGAAACAAGCGAATAAACATTTTTTTAAACTTATATAATACGTTGTTACGTATCTGCTCGTTTGATAATTTCCCGTAAAAATTATTTCCGAGAAACTTCAGCGATACAAGTCCTTTCTTAATTAAAACTAGTTTATGTTTTCTCGTTACAAACTTTGTAATACACTTAATTTCCACAGTCACTTTAACTAACACACACTAT
>NW_013665919.1:728114-737891 GCF_000517525.1 Limulus polyphemus
TGTCTCTATCTCTCTATCTGCTATCCAATTAATTATCTCGCTTTATTTTCCGCATTTATATAGAAGAATAGAGGGCGTCTAGAATGCACTCGCCTCTTTATGAACCTTCTAGACACTTATCACGTGTTACCAGCGTCACGTGACCTCCGCTGTCGTAACAACGTGAAAAAAAATCTAACACTTCTTAATATCATATTTACGTAATAATTATAAATTATATAATCTTGTGGCTACAGTAATCTTAAATAATAATAACTTAATCATCTCCTTTCCAATTCATCACATTCCTAATGCTATTGTGTTTCAGAATGGAGTAATCTGGCATATGTAGAAACAGTAACATTTAAGAATTATCAAGTACAAGCACAAAGTTACCCCTCCCGCTCATTAAATAAATAAACACCACTCTCGTGTTCAATTCCTTATTATAACGATTAAGTTTTATTCAACATGCGGACCCCGTTTTATTGCGAATTTTGACTTGAAATTGATTTTGGGGAATTGACCATTGCCGTTAAAAAAAAAAAAACAACAACAAGAAAATCTTATAGATATTATAGATTATTTGTAGTTAAAAATTTCACTCATTTCTTCGCTGCCATGGTGTGGATTCCTTATACATAAGAGTTGAATAATTCCAAATTAGTTTAGAGGTATTTATCCCATTTAGTTATCTTGTTATCGAATAGTTAAATACTTATATAGACCTAACGCGAACCTAGCTTTTCGATTTAGCTTTCAGTAAGTGATAAGACTAATGACGTAAAGATTGCTGCTTGCAGCATTCTAGACCTGATAATTCAGTTAGTTATAACATCTCGATTAAACCTGGGCTCAAAACTTTTATGGCTGGTGAGCCACCCTTCAGTGGTTCGAACTAAGATAAAAACTTGATTTCGACACATTTTGACAAATAGCGATAAGAGTATGTTGCACATCTAATATCACTTGACAAGGTTTTACTGGTTGACGCTTTCATTATTTCACCCAAGCAACTGAAATGAAAAATTTGTCCTCCAGAGTTCGAGGAACATGACAACTCGGATGAGCGTTTGGCTGATTACCTTGGACAAAAATTCGAAAATGAATCATATAAGTATGTTATGAAGAAAAGCCACAGGTGATTAAGGTGCGACCATCATATCTCTTCCTTTTGCAACAGACATACTGTTGATGAGATTAAAAGGTATGCATCACGAAAAAAATCATCAAAAATAATACTTTTAGTAACGTTTGTGTCGTACAACACCTTTTTTTTTAACAATTGTAAACCATTATTCGGTAATAAGACTAGAATGTAAGTACATTGCCAGTGTTGGCATCAAATATCACTTGTTACTAAGGGGAACTTTTGTATTTGTATGATTAGACCAGATGATAATGAATAGATGAAATGTAACTCATTGTTAAAAGGTTAAAATTATCAACACAAACAGCTAGCGGACAGAAATATTACCTTTAAAAATACCTAATACTTTTTTATTATTATTCATTTAACTAAATCTTTTAACGAATAATTATTGGTCTACTAGTTTTGAACTGATAGACTAGAGGGAAGACAACTAATCAATAGCACTCAACTACTGTTGTCTGACTAAATACTTATAACGCACACACACAGCCCCAAAGTGCGGGGCGCGATTTTTTAACTTTTGATAGAAATGGAACGCAACATTGGACAGCAAATTCTTATTAGTGTGCTCCATCAAGCCACCCTCCACTCTTTCACAAATAACAACTTTTACTTGTTTTATTTAAAATATCTAAGCTTACAATTAATTTATATGATATTTTATAATCTTACAAAATTTATAGTACGAAATAACTCTTCAGCTACCCCTAATTTTACAAGAGTTAACATAAATAATATATCATTTACGAAATTTTAGTACAAATTGCGTCAGCAACTTTCTTTTCGGGATAACATCGTCCAAGGTAAGTTATTAACATGTGTTAATCAAACATATTTGATTTTTTTTTAAATTGGTACCATAAAAGAAGAACTTCCCTAATCAACTTCTACTCAAATATTTTCATAGTTAAAATATAGAGGGTGTCCGGAAATAATGTTAACAAAATTACTTTTTAACTGTATTTTTAGTTTTGTTCCTAAGTTTATTTGAAGTTAAGCACAAAGCTACACAATGGACTATCTGTGCTCTGCCCACCACAGATATCGCAGAATTTCCGCTGTGCCATTGGGTGATTGTATTTTTAGTCTTACTATAAAGCTCACCGGTAGTTCAATAGTAAGTCTGTTGGCTTATAACGCTAAAATTTTGGCCCAGATAGCCCATTGTGTAGCTTTGTGCTTAACAACAAACAAACGTATTATCAGCTGATCTCGTAACTAATATTGTTCTCGTAATACTGTCATGAGGAATAATGTTCTGAGAAGATAAATCTTCAGGAGTTTCACTTCGATGGGCACCATAGATGATAAAACGTAATAGTTTAACGTAGCCTTCAGCAAGAAGATTCGTATTTTAGTTGATCCTAACATCAGTCTGATAGAATAATCTAGAAGAGAACTTCTTTAGCAAGAGAAACTAATCACTCCACTTCTAAGTTTTCAATTTCTGACTTCTTGAGCGAAATGGAAATTTCCTGGAATTTTATTGTTATTAAAAAGCAAATTAGAGGTGTATAGTTTTGATTTTTGATGTAAGCTTGGAAGACGAAGAAGGGAGAGTTTAACGTGTTTTTGAATGATGTATTTTGAAAAATAAATTTTATGAACAATACGAAGTTATCATTGATATTGTTACGACAGCGGAAGTCACGCGATTCTGGTAGCATGCGCGCTGGAGTTTCTGGAAGGATCATGAATTTTCCTGGCAACTCTAGTTTGTTCGAGGCGCCCTTTTTTTTAGTATATGAGCCTGGCGAGAAAAACCAGCGGGAGGGAATAGATATGCAGATAGATGGAAGAGATAGATTGAAGGTAGAGATAATTGAGTCAAGCGAACAGTATGCACCTTAAGTAAAGTGTGTGAATCACTGTGATTTATAGCGTGTGTTATAAAGGTTGTTAAGTTTGTTTTTGAATTTCGCGAAAAGCTACACGAGATCTATCTGCGCTAGCCGTCCCTAATTTAGCAGTGTAAGACTAGAGGGAAGGCAGCTAGTCATCACCACCCACCGCCAACTCTTGGGCTACTCTTTTACCGACGAATAGTGGGATTGACCGTTACACTATAACGTCCCCACGGCTAAAAGGGCGAGCATGTTTGGTGGGTCGGGGATTCGAACCCGCGACCCGCAGATTGCGAGTCGAGCACCCTAACCACCTGGCCATGCCGGGCCGGTTGTTAAGTTTAAAGTGACTGTGGAAATTAAGTGTATTACAAAGATTGTAACGAGAAAGAATAAACTAGTTTTAATCAAGAATGGACTTGTATCGCTGAAGTCACTCGGAAAGAATTTTTACCGGAAATTATCAAACAAGCAGATATGTAACAATATATTATCGGTTTAATTTCAAGGTGCATACAGGGGCGGAATAAGGGGGTGGAACAGATGGCCCAAGCTAAGAAAAAAAAATATTCACACAAGCTTTTATCGATTTAACGGGTTTATCTAGCATCATCAGCTGAGACATAAGAACTAAGGCTAACTTGGTGAAACGTTGTGAACAAAACAAAGTTTTTCTATGTACACAACCAAACAAAAACATAGTTCTTTCTAATATTTTATAAAATAATAATCATCAAAAATTGGACGTGTGTTCTTTTAAATTGTATGGTGAAAATAATTCAAAGACCAGTCCACGTAGACAATATCAGTTGAGTTTATTTCTTCCTTAACGTTTTTACAAACATGAGCATCGTGGAACTTGTAGGCCACGTTTATAAATGACACTAACTTCACCTCTCTAACGTAAAGAATAAACTTACTTGTACCACTTCAAGGCTGAAACGAAAACATACTGATTGATTCAATCAACCAGTTTAAAGCAACCATACTGTCTTCTGAATTATCTTCTCCGAATCCAGAATTTATATTCTACCCACGAATTTACTTGAAAATTTGACGTCAAAGCTTTAGAATTTTCTGGCCTATATTAATATATCTTTCAACCTTAACATTATCATTACGACTCACATCTCCCTCTAGCTAACAAACAAATCACAATATTAAAAAATATAGTTTTCAACAATATATTTGTAACTGTGTTACTATGTAAACAACGATTTTAGTCGTTTTGTACAACTTCGTTAACATGTTCTTACAACTTGTTTTTTCATAAATATTTGTTTGGCCATTTCCCAAAAAGCCCCAGTGGCACAGCGGGATGTCTGCGGACTTACAACGCTAGAAACCGGGTTTCGATACCCGTGGTGGGCAGAGCACAGATAGCCCATTGTGTAGCTTTGTGCTTAACTTCAAACAAACAAAACAATACTACTTTTTTAAATAGATTTTGTAAATGGAACTACTTGTGATTTAGGGATATCGGTCGTAATATGCCATTTATTGCACTATTCGGGTACTGCATTTAGTACTGGTTGTAGAACAAGTTAGTGCTAACTTCTGAAGTAAAATGCTGTAAGTAGGTGCCCTCGATATGAACGCGTATTTTTTCCACTCTTCAGAAAGTTTGATAACCAGTGAACATAACCACGCGGTAGTTCCAGCTCTGACATCCTAACCCTTAGAACGTTATGTCATACAGTGTCGAAAGCTTTCCCGATTTCGAGAAATAATTAATTAATTAATTTTTTAAAGCTGTTTACTATAGTTTCAGTGAGTCTAACTATATAATTTGTAGCCAGCCTGAATTTTCTGAAACCATTTGAACTTCAGGTAATTTTGAGGTGGTTTCCAAGAACTGAAAAGCTTATAACGTATTATACGTTTCAGAATTTTGCCTAAACACTTGATCATGCTGATTGGACGATACTTTCAGGTTTATTCAGACATTTGTTTGCTTTCAAGAGGCAGGTATTTATCTCGATTTGTAAGATATGTTAAATACAGCTGTTAAGCGCTTTATTAACCTCTGATTGCCCTTTTTGAAGAGATTTGTCTGTAAGTGATCAAGATCTGAAGCTTTGTTTTTTTTCCATATGTTTAATGGTAAATGTGACTTACTGGATTGTGATTGATTTACTAGCCTGATCGATCAAGGGTCTGTAAAGTGCATGGTTAGTTTTAAAAAGTAAATGTTCGTGTTTTGATCTTCTGTAAGGTTTCACTGATTGCGTCAGCTTTTTTGACGTCATATTTCTTCATTGCTCCACATTAGGTAATACATCTGTATGACGAGGGTAAGCTTTAATGATAATATCGCAGCCAGGCTGGTATTTCAACTGCTACCACGTGGTGAATAAATATTTTAGATACCTCTGGTCTCGAAAAGTCGTCCCACAGAACAATAAATATCAGTCGTTTGTCTGCTACTCTGGGTCCCCGCATCTCGTGTATTCTATGATAAATTTAATACGAATGTCTTTGCGTAATACCGTTTCTGAAACTTCCAAATGATTAAATGCAATAATAGCAGTCACAGCATGTTGGTACCGTGTTTATCAAATTAGTAATACTTTAGTGAAGCAAAAATCCGAGTTGCAGATAAGAAGGTCCAAGGTTCGAGCTATAAAAATTTTTTTGTACTTTATAGCTGTGTCAGTCAATCCCACTATTCGATTAAGTGTAATCGCATAGGCGGCGAGCACTACTGACTAATGCTTTCCAGAGGTGTAGCCACGGGGGGGGGGGGGGCAAAGAGGCCCGATCTAGGCATATTGATCGCATATTGTTTTTCAGCTTTTATATATAATAAGCTCGTTTTGTATCATTTAATGAAAAAATAAAACTTCCATAAACATTATTACATTTTATTTGATTTGTTTTAATAACCATTTTATTAAAAATTTAGATCAATTTCAGCTTTTCAATTTATTGGCCCCCTTAAAATTTTCTGCCCCCCTCCCCGAGTGGAATACTTGGGGCTATGCCATTGATGTTTTCCCTCTAATTAGCAGGTTTAAGTGAGGGGTAGCTATGTCTGAGCCTTAAGGTGTTGCCGTTTGGCCCGTCTATTGCATAAAGTACAGTTCAGGTTGAAAATACCAATAACGACATGAAAAACTAAAGAACCACAATGACTACTATGTAATCAAAATATTCTATTTTACTAATACGATATTCGTATTAGAAGTGTACATAAGCGAACTAAGTGTGTATGTGTGTGTGTGTGTTTATAGCAAAGCCATATCCACCGAGGAGAATCGAACCCATGATTTTGGCATTGTAAACGAACTGAGTATTATTGTGTTTATATTATTATTGTACATCGAATAAGTGGTTAAGACATCGACAATTTAAAAATAATCCGGTAAATTCCTGACTTTTTAACTTGTTCCTTTAGGAAACTCACTTGTCATATTAGCTATGTTAACAAATGAAATTCCATCCATTGTTGACATGGAACATACACAATTAAATTAGTGTTCTATAATATATTGTTAGGTTTTAGTGCACCGAGTTTTCAACTGGGTTTCTTTAGGATCCTCAGACTAATAGGGAAATAATAATTTAAAAGTAGGAAAAAAATATTAAACTGTGAAAACTCCATTCTTTTAGGTTATTCAATTTAATAGAACAGTTTGTTGAAGTTCTCTTTTTCTAAAAATTGTTTATATACTTCAAAATAATTATAATTGCCCTTACTTGCACCCAGATCCAGACCTTGCTTACGTAAAAGTAACAGTCTTATTATTGATTTAAACTCTTAGCCAAAATATTTACGATGATTGGCCACCTTAGTTGGAACTTCGCACATTTTAGAACATTTATTTGTATAAGTAAAATAGTTTGATGATTTTTAGAACATAGTGTATTTGTATATATAAAGTAGTCCGATAATGTAATACGTCTGGTGATTGTACGAGTCCTAAAAACATAGTCATATCGTGGTTAGTCTGCAAGACAATGGGTAAGAACAAGGATCTCTGACTTTCAAAGGGGTATGGTAGTAGGCGACCATCTAGCAAGAGTGTAGTTATCAAAGAATATTTCTATGGTCCATTGTTTAAGTATCTCAGTGACTAGCTTCTAACAACAGTGAAACTGAAAAGGAGACTATGTTTACTACCAGGAGAAACTGTGTCCATCCACCCACTAATGACAGATATAATGAAAAACAAATGATTGGACAGGTTTGTAAAGTAAAACAAATGTCAGACTGTATCCCAATTGATCGATCATCCTTACAAAAACTGTTATAAGCCATGCAACAATCAGCCTGCAAACTGTTTATCTCACATCCAAATAAGAAATCATGGCTTTGATGTTGCTCAGAACACATCCTTTGAACAATAAGTACAAGGGAGCATGTGATGTAGTCTGATGAGCCGCGTTTCGCTCTTTTTTCATACTAATGATAGAAATTTCATCTTGCTTGTGTTGTTTAAAAAAACGCAAGTATTTGGAGGAAGTGTAAAGGTGTGGGGAATATTCTCATGACAGAGACTTAGTTATTTATAAAACGAACAATACTTATGGTGTAAATGAACATTATTGTAGATCATGTCTACTCCATAATTCTAAAGTTTTGCCCTGGTAGACAAGGGATGTCTCAAGACAATAATGCAACCATCTACGGGGTTTGTATTATATAGTATTTTTTCAAAGAAAGCGGCAGTGATTTCCTTTTTTTATATTTTACGATGAACTTGAAGAAAGCGTTCGTCACCATAAACCTCCACTGACTTCTGTGTAACAACTACACACTGTACTCTTCGACGGTCGGACTACAATCAAACAAAACTTCCATCATCTTGTGGAGTCTATGTTACACCGAGTCCAAGCTATTGTCGCGGTGAAGGGTAGGTCATCTCGAGATTAGGTGGGGAAGGGAGATGGTCTTAGTAAAATGTCCAGACAGTAGATGAAACACAAAACAATGAGCTAATTCACAAACTACTTACTGACTGCATTAGTTAACTAAGAACCACTTAACATTATTATTTATGTAATTCATCATTTTATTGTAATATTTTTCAATAATATGCGTGTATATGTTAGGCCCAGCGCCATTTTTAAAGATAGATCTTGGGTAGTCAATCAAAACAATATAAAAATGGCCACATGTCGGATAAAGTCGTAACACTGTCACAAATGTATAGAAAATATTCACAAAATCTAACCTATATAAAAGCCAGTGTGTGTCACGTCGCGTCACGCTTCGGTTCTCTCGATTTCTCGAAATAAGAAGAATCATACAAGCCAAAATGAATTTATCCAGGTAGAATAGTCTACTCGTTGTGAATTATTGATAAAGGTGCAAAGAGGCCGTGAGGGGGGATGGGGAGTGAAACTTTATAAGTGTAGTGAGTGTTGGTGTAATAAGCCTAAAGTAAAGACGTAGTATGGAATCACCTAGCCTAGAGCCAAGTGCATAAAAGTTATCGTGAAAGTAAAAATATCGATTCAATTTTAAACTTAAATCGTTTCCGAATTAAGCTGTTTTCTGTTATATCACCAACGTTTTTAATTTTAAAAAAACAACTCTTTTAATCGATGGAGACTCTAAATTAAGAAATCAACAAATATTTCTTCCAGTTTTGTTGTCTCTACATTTCATTTTATACTTTCAGTACATAGATTAACGATAATATTATGTTATACTTTTGTTGCTAAGCGACATGACATAAAAGCCTTTGTTGGAACGTATTGTTACCAAAACGCACTTGATTTTCTATATGTTAGAAGTTGCTAATCGAACTGATTTTTACCAATAATTACACAGGCCTGCGATGGTTTTATTGTCTTGAAATTTTTCCATGTTCTACACTAATTCCTGTACGCTGAATCCAAAAATGATATTAATTTTTCTCCATCACGTTCAGATTTTTCACAAAACGTCATATCACAATACATAAAAGAAAGACCAGAACACGTAGTTTTGAGACTAAAAGACGTAGATTTCACACATACACACAAATCAGGATGAATGAAGATACATATTCGTTAGACATCAATGTTCTTCCCTTTTCTTCAGTTTGTTTGTATTTTTGTTAACAAACACAATAATAAAAATGTTCATTGTGGTAAACGAAATAATAATTTGATCTAAGTAAAAGTTTTTTTTTCTTCCCGGTTTGTAAAAAATCCTTACGTGATAGAAAAAAAAATATTATTATTGAAATCTGCATAGCTGAATTATGGAAAACCGTTATTAAAACCAAAACAACTTTTATGAAGTTTAAATTCGCAAGCCTGTGTTATTATATGAATGATCATAATTTTGATTGACTCACAAAGGAATTTACAGACGTTAAGCTGCCTCGACTGCACTTTTCCGCCTCGTTGTTGGTCAAGCTTAATTTCGCAAAATTTATTTATTTCACTTAGCTATGAAACGTGAGGTTAAAACCGTAAGGGTATAATATGGGGTGAGGGTCATAGTACTTGCCCCGTCATTTTTGACGGACTATACGCTAGTTCATCTTATAGAAACACGAAATATATTTTAAAGCCTGTAAAAATATTACAATATTGTTGCGTCAGCAGTCACATGACTACAGTGACGCAACGTTTCTAGAACTATCATGTACTTTGTCGAATGTTCAAGTTCTTACTAGATATAGGGTGGGCGGATATATATATTGTTGCGTCAGCAGTCACATGACTACAGTGACGCAACGTTTCTAGAACTATCATGTACTTTGTCGAATGTTCAAGTTCTTACTAGATATAGGGTGGGCGGATATATATATTGTTGCGTCAGCAGTCACATGACTACAGTGACGCAACGTTTCTAGAACTATC
>NW_013665920.1:0-979 GCF_000517525.1 Limulus polyphemus
AATGTTGCAATCATGTCAGGTCATCTGTCAGGCGTTCAACAAAGAATTCTGAACAAAAATCCAAAAGCAGTGTTTATAAACTGTGACAACCATAGTTCGAACTTAGCCTGTCTTCATGCTGCAAGTCAGGAAACAACAGTTATTACCTTTTTTGGTATAATTGAAGCCATTTATAATTTCTTTGCTCATTCAACAACTCGATGGGACGAACTGCAGCAGGAGCTTAAGATCTCTGTCAAGCGTAAATCAGAAACACGGGGGAGTGCAAGAGAAAAAACAGTAAAAGTTGTACATGAAAAACTGGATGCATTGCTAGGACTGTTACAGCAATTAAGTGAAAATGGCATCACGGCTGAAACAAAATGTGGTGCTCATAATATTCTGCAACGCATGCTTACATTTGATTTTCTTGTACTTTTACATTTTTGGGGAAATCTTTTATCATCTGTCAATCGAGTGCAGAAACGTCTTCAGGACCCAAAAATGAATTTTAGAATATAAGCTTCTGATCTTAATTCTTTGAAAGAGAAATTGATAAAATCACCTGAAAAGTCCTGTCAAGAAGCACTTAAAGTGGGCAAAAATCAATGTGAAACATGGGGATTGACCATCGAAAGAAGAAAAATACGTCGTAAACGAATGCCAGGTGAAAATGCAGCTGATGCTGGATTGACTGCTGAACAGGAAATTTATCGCATCATGAAGGATGTTATTGATCGTTTGATTACAGAAATAACAGGAAGATTTTCTCGCTTACTAGATTAAATTCACGGTTTGGATTTCTACTAGAGGTGCAAAATATTGTTTCTGGAGATTTCGAAGACGGAAAATTGCAAGAAAAATGTTCTGACTTAGCAACGAGCTATCCAGGTGATATTGATGGACCAGAATTGTACAGAGAAATTAAAGACTGTAGAATATTGGTAAGTAAAAGAACACAGACCGATTTTCCTGAACCAATGGTTGCAACTGATTTGCT
>NW_013665920.1:1979-3480 GCF_000517525.1 Limulus polyphemus
GAACCCTTGCTACGCCACTGTCCGTCGAGTCTTACTTTTTTATCCTTCTGAACGTTATTTGCCACTAAAACTTCAGAATGATAGAAAAATATAGCTTGGCCTCGGTTATCATACCAGATATGGGCATGTTTTTAGTGAATATTATTTGCCACTAAAGCTTCAGATTGATAAAAAACTATAGCTTGGCCTCGGATATTATACCAGCTAAGGGTATGTTTTTGGTGAACGTTATTTGCCACTAAAACTTCAGATTGATAAAAAAAAGATATAGTTTGGTCTCTGACATTATACCAGCTAAGGGCATATTTTTGGTGAACGTTATTTGAGCTTATTACTTACACTGTTAATTATATTTGATATTTCTATTTTGTAAGCTTATACCCACACATACATCTGATACATAAATGTAGATACTCAATGAAAGAGTATGAATTCCACTGGTAATTTGTACATGCGCGAGGTGACCTTTCATCAGTCAACGATAAAAGCATCACGGAAACAACAAATCACCATATAATCAAAATTTCTGGACGAAATGGAGATACTTTTTCTCCAGAGTAGAAAGCACATGCAAAAGGTTTCAAAAGTTTGTAAACTCTCACAAAAGGGTAGTGAAACGTGCAGGTAAGAATTAGCTTATCCAAATCTAAAATTGGATCCAAGAGAAGTATTCCGTGAAATGTTGTTGTTTTTGTGAGTACTATTCAAAAGTTTGATACATTTAAATGCATAAATTTGAAAATTATTACTTTATTGTTGCCTTTTTTACCTAACTTGTAAAAGGGAATACGAACATCGAAGAAAGATGAACATAGAGGAACGTTTTGAAATAAACACAATCAGCATAAAGTTTCATCTGGAGGGTTATTATTATGCTTACTTTTCATCAATAACTTAAGAAAAATGCGTATGAAAAAACTAACTCGTGGTTTTTCAAAAAAATATATCTTAATCTATGAGAAATAGCAGGCTTGATACAAGAACTATTTTTTACCATCTAGTAGAGCCAAATAAAAATACAAAATAGCAAGTCTATAATAAAAGACTTTATTTATGGAAATATAACTCATGTGATTTATGAAATTAACAATCAAATTTAAAATCAAGATGGAAATAGCGTCGTATTATTATGGTTATGACAAGTAGTTGCTTGTATTGAATAGCGGAGAAATAATACATTTTCTAGACAGAATATAAAAGTTATTTGTTACAGATACCATAAGTATAGATATATATATATATATATAATCTAAACTTATCATTCCAATCTCCATTCAGATTACATTATGAACAGCAAAATAAGATTACAACTCGTACAAATAAATATATGTATGTACTTACAAAAATTAAGGTTACTTTCTATATCCGAGAATGTAGTGCATTACTCAACACTTCCTTGACCAATATCCTGTAGAATGTAGAGCTTTACTCAACACTTGCCTGACCAATATCCTATAGAATGTAATGCTTTACTCAATACTTGCCTGACCAATATCCTGTA
>NW_013665920.1:4480-7485 GCF_000517525.1 Limulus polyphemus
TGTATTATTTTGAGCAACATCAACTGTTATTAGTAAATAATAGAGAATTAAATCCAGTATGCTTTGTCTTTTTATGTGGACGGATATTTCCATCGACCTTCTCTGTTTTTGTTTTGATATTTATACTACTTTATTACATAAGGTAGAATGAGAATACCCTTCTCTCATAACTGATCATACAACATTGTTCAGGTACCCGGTTCATTATATATATCGTTAACAGCGAGAGTACCCAGCTGATGCAACATTCTAATCATACTAAGATGTTAAGCAACATACTTAATCATCACTGTTTATATGTTGAGCTCTGATCTATGTAGATAGCTGGCATTGATCAGAAGTTAATATTAACCAGTATTCTTATATACTGTTCATACATCAGTTTTCTTATTGACATTTTCGTGTGTGATGCTTAATCGAACAGCAAAAAAGTTTCCAATTGACACTAGAAAATAGACCTCGTGCATCATATTAATATCAGACCAGTCGACTGAGTTCAAGTTGAGTTGTTGGTTCGGTATGTAATATAAAAAGCCTCGTCTATTGAAAGAACAGTATTTATTGTTAATATAGACCTTATCCATATTTAAATGCATATCTTAGTGGTAGTGACCAAGAGTCCGTTATGATAATAAGCCAAAAATCGTTTAAAGTTTAATAACATTGATGCATATCTCAGTCAGGACTTTTCACGTGTCCAAAGCTTATCGTATCATTAATTAAATAACTCCACAAACATTCCAAGAACAGAAAATCCAGCTTCCAAGCGACATATCACGATTCGTTGAAACCTATTGTTCGAACAACAACTTAACAGACCAATCGATTCAGCTTCTAATTATCGTGTTACATTATTGTTTTAGTTTTTACCATTAGAGGCAATTGAGACTCACGTTAAGCCTTTAAAATTAGAGTATTATTTTAGATTACTGTATCTAGTATCATTCTGTGAGCTTTTACTTTACAAACAAAAAAATAAAAACAACGAAATTATGACAGTTTGTTTGTGAATTTCGTGCAAAGCTACTCCAGGGCCATCTGCGCTAGCCGTTCCTAATTTTGAAGTGATAGAATATAGAAAAGTCAGCTAGTCAACACCGCCCATTACCAACTCTGGAGCTACTCTTTACCAACGAATAGTTGGACTGACCGTCATTTTATAACGCCTTACAGCTGGAAGGACTAACGTGTCCAAGAACGCGATTAGTACTTGCAACCCGCAGATTGCAAGTAAAGCACCCTAACTGCCAGGCTCAACTAGAACAAAGAATTAAAAATATGAATCACGTGTTGTTTGTACAGGGAAAAAAGTTATGGGATTGGGTGTGAATCAAACAACAAATTGCTAAATTGTGACACATCTCACGAGTTTTATAAAACTTTGATATAGAGGTTCGAAATACAAGGTTATATGAAACACATTAACAGTGGAGTTAATAGAAAGGGAATCTGATCTTCCTTTAGAGCAAGATAAATAGATACTGTATTGCCACTAACTAACGCGTACCCGGGGGCGTTGCAAAGTACAAAAGAGGGGCTCTGTATTTTCACATGTGATTTGTTGATTTCAATGCTAATAAGTGTGTGTATGTTTTCTTTATTCTTTTTTTTTAAATCAAGATTACAGTAATAAAAGTGGATTGTATGTTGGATTACTTTTGCTGTAAAAATTACAGCAATAAAGTGGATTACAGTAGAGAATTATATGTTATATTACTATTGCTGTCATACAAGGTAAGCTTTATAAAAATACCGGGGGGCGATAATTAGGGGCAATACAGTAAATCAAAAGACGTCGGATTTTTAAAAGTGGAAAGAATTGTTCCCAATTCTTTGTATTAATTTATGGCTTTTTAGTTTAGTGTATTACGTCGATTTCTTTATAATGGATTTCGTACTTTTTTTTTCAACCTGAGTGGCATCTTATGAGCACGTGCGCTAAATAACTCAAGGTGAAAGGTCTCTAGGAGTGGGCATAGCCGTCACTAATTTAAAACTGCTGACCCAATGAAGCGGCACTTGCTACCACACGAGTTATGCCCAGAATTTTGCAAATAAATAGCGAAATTGCCTGTCACTTTAATAAGTAGTCCACAGGTGAAAGTACAATGCACAGTCAGCAGTGTCACGTTTCGAACCTTGGACCCTACACTCCATAGCCGAGAAACGCTAAACACCAGGTAAAGCTCAACTCAAGACTCTTTAAAGTGGTGGTGGCAGCTCAATTGAATGACTGTTGCTCATCCTGTTATTTTCGGCAAAGTTGATCATTCATGAAAGAGTACTTTCAATTAGCTTATGTTGTCCTAGTAACTTAGTACAAATGCAAGTTAAGAGTTTTCTTAATTATGCATTACTTTCCAGTAACGTAAAACCTGTTACAGTTTGGTAAAAATATCAATGGTTGATCTCATCGTGAAAGTTCTATACAGTGGACAAAAGAGCATCTATGTCATATATTATTCTTAAATAGGTTTTCTAATAAAAATAACTGAACGAATGGCATTAATGGTATTGTTAAGCATATACAAATACATCTTCTTAATGTTGAAAGTCATCGTGAGGATGAAGGATAATTTTCACCTGATCAATACCTTATTCAACACACGAGCTAAGCGGTTAGGCTAGAAACCCCTAAGGTTCCAACATAGTCATTCCATAATCAACAGAACCCGCCGAATATCGGGTTTGACTATATTCGTTATAACATCCTCACACCTGAAAGTGCGGAGAGTGTTCAGAAGCATATTGCAGGTTCGAACATGAACTTTTCGATCCTCAGTCCGGCAAGTTGATCACTAGGAAACACCCAGTTCAAGATGATTGTTACGTATTAGAATTTCGAATAGTCCGAAGCCGAGTTAACTGATAATTTAAATTTAGTAGTTAAATTGTACTTTCGATTTAGTATCTAAATACATGCCGATATATTAGTCAGTTTACGATATTTGCCAACAAGATTGATACACACCGTCTTCGTTTTTAACACAAATACGTTTTAATAT
>NW_013665920.1:7567-8910 GCF_000517525.1 Limulus polyphemus
AAAGCTTCACAAACTTACAAGCAATATAAAATCTTCTTTCTAGTCTGGAATTTCTTCGATATCTTATCGAGGGCTTACGATGAGCGAGTTTATGTAAATACGATTCGCTGGGAAGCTAGCTAGCTTTGTCTCCTTGGCCACTCACGCTGTTTTCCACCGTTAAAGTTAGGTAATGTTTTCGTAAAAATACTAATGTCTGATGAGAATCCACTGAAGTTAAACGATTTGTAACGTTCGAAATTTATAAATATTCCTGGTCAAATATCTTATGTCTTCCGATTGAAAAACTTTATAAAAATCACAGTTATAGTATTCGAATCTTATAGCACACTGATTATAACAAACTACTAATAGACACTCTATTTTGGTGCGTCGCGTTATATTTATAGGCGTGGGAACGTTTTCTAAAAAATTCAGATTACGTATCAATACATTTAAGCGTTTACATATATACATATATTGTTGATTCTTACTCTCAAGAATCTTCTACAACTTTGGAGAATAGGCGGGAGTTTCGCAATACAATTACAAACAAACTATTAGGTTATACGTGCTCAAGAGTCCAAACCAGAGGTGTCGTTAGGTTCTTAAAAGATTCGGGGCTCGGGCACATATATGCGGAAATTTTTGGCGTTTCAATATGATATCGATCGTGGATTTCTATTCTGATTCTTCAAGATAACAACTGAGGATTTGGGGCTCTGCTAAATAGAATCTGAGCGCGGGCCCCGTGTACCAGCGCCTAGTGACGCCTCTGGCCCAAACTACAACCAAGATATGTTTTTCTATTTCGTTAAATTTCGCGCAAAGTTACTCGAGGACCATCTGCGATAGCTGTCCCTAAATTTAAAGTGATAGACTATAGAAAAGGCACCTAGCCAACAACAACCTTTGCCAAGTCTTGAGCTACTGTTCACCAACGAGCAGTGGGATTGAGAGCGATATTATAACACACGCACCGCTGAAAGGGTGAACATATTCGGTGATGGAATTCGAACCTGCGGCTTACAGATTGCGAGTGGAGTGCCATAACCATCACGCCAGACTAGAACATCAAAATATGTTACATCTATATCTAAATTACATTTTAGTAGCATCAGTGAACATTATGAAGTTAAAAGTTCCTACCCCAGCAGTATGATTATTTATTATCTGGCCCCATTTTTTAGTTTTTTCCTATTCTTCTACATACCTGTGATGAGTTCCAACTAAATATTCTTGAATCTCTCTGTCAACATTAGGAAACCCTTTGGTCGTGTGAAACAGGATAAATCTGTTTGTTTGTTTTGAATTTCGCGCAAAGCTACACGAGGGCTACCTACGCTAGCCGTCCCTAATTTAGC
>NW_013665920.1:8920-14384 GCF_000517525.1 Limulus polyphemus
CTCTTGGGCTACTCTTTTACCAACGAATACTGGGATTTACCGTCATATTATAACGCCCCTATGGCTGAAAGGGCGAGCATGTTTGGTGTGACGGAGATTCGAACCTGCGATCCTCAGATTGCGAGATGAGCGCCCTAACCACCTGGCCATGCCGGGCCAACAGGATAAAACTCAGTGTAGTTTTCTATCTTTAGTGAAATGTTGATTTTCTACGATAAACCCAAAAGCGTAAAGTGCCTTTAATATTGTAGCACGCTGATTCGTCACTCTAGGCATGGCTAGTTAACATTTATTTCAAATTGTTTCATAGAAACTTACACTTCTCATTAAAAACTGATTTTTTGAAATTAGAGAATTTTTACAAAAATATACGAGATTCAAGCAAGAAAATGATTTTCATATTAAAAATATGACGATCATTTTAAGCAATCTTATCTTTTTAAATATTTTAATAAAATAATACTTAACTTACAAAAACACTACGATTTTGTGGAGCTGATCAATGTCATTATTTAAAACAATTGAAAGAAGTAATGTTTTTTTTTACATTAATATTTATATCTATACGTTTGATAAAAATCTAAAATAAACAATGTTTGTTTTCCATTGGCACTTTTATTTATACATTGAAAAAAATCTAAAACTATATAATGCTTTTCTCACATTGATATTTCTATTTCTATTTTGATAGAAACCTATATATCTATATGTATAACAATGCTTTTTTCACATTGACATTTCTGTCTATACTTTGATATTAATCTAAAACTATATATATAATAATGCTTTTCTCACACTAACACTTTTATCTATGCTTTGGTAAATAGCTAAAGGTGGTATTTAGTTTCTGAAACTAGTTTGAAATAAATATTTTTCTTTTGGTGTGTAATTTCTGGAAATAAGTCAGACTTTTTCCTGGCTACTTATCAACATATCTTTAATTTTTTTTTCTCTAAAATGATGTCAATTTTATTCGTTTTCTACTCAACTGCTGGAACGCATAATCATCAACAAACATTTATGTTCTACTCAGCCTCATTAAGTCACTTATGAAAGATCCAATATATCGTTTCTCAGACGTTTCACATTTCTATTAAGTTTATGATTTCAAAAGAATACAATAACAGGAATATTCCTAGTATTTTCCCCCAAACATCTAGATATAAGTAAATAAGGATATCATAAATATCATAATAAAAGTTGAAGCATCATAATACTTTGTTTTGATTGAAGATATTAAACCTGAATGATTTTTGTTGAAAGACAGAATATTACAGGAAAATGGAGACGTCTTCTAACTATACTTTTTTGGCTTCAATACACAGAATTTTGTAGTTTTAGAAGGCCATTGTGGTCAGAATTACAACGAAGTTTTATAGTTTCTAACTTGAATTATTATGTTTGCAGGTTAGCTTGTTGTTGTTTGAATATTACTTTGGTTTGTTTTGGATTTCGCGCAGAACTACACGAGGGCTATTTACGCTAGCCGTTCCTAATTTTGCAGTGATAGACTAGAGGGAATGCAGCTAGTCAAGGCCACCCGCCGCCAACTCATGGATTACTCTTTTATCAACGAATAGTGGGATTGAACGTCACATTATAATGACCCCACGTCTAAAGGGCGAACATGTTCTGTGTGACAGGGATTCGAGCGTCCTAACCACCAGGCCATGCTAGACCTTGAATATTAATAAGTTAGTTTAGGGCAGCGAATATATAGAACTGCAACTAAATCTTCCCTCAACTTTATAATATTTAGGCTTAACATAAAATGTTATTTTGTGAAAAAATGATTTTTCGATTTTTACAGACACAAACTTAATAACAGAATTAAGGCATACATTGTCACAAACTTGATAACAGGATTAAGGCATAGATTGTTTCTTGTTTTATTGTATCCCACCCAGTGGCACAGCGTTAAGTCTGCGGACTTATACTGTCAGAAACCGGGTTTCGATACCCGTAGTGGATAGAGCACAAGTTTTCATGTAAAATATTCTTTAGAAAGAGAAGATATCTTCTGGGTGATATAATAAAATTTAACATGAAAGTGATTTTAATTTTACAATCACGTCTTGTAAGAATGTAATTTTATATCTCACCCAGAATATGAAATTCTAAACAAAAATCAAGTTAACTGCAATGTTTGTTTGTTTGTTTTCCTTCGGTGATGTGTAAAGATAGTATTTCAGATCTATGTTTTGTCCACCACGTTTTCGGCGATTAAACTGTTACTTCTTCTTGACAATCTATATATATATATATATATATATGTATGTATGTATATATAAGTCTAAAACTTGTGATTCAAAATTTAAACAGGTTTCAGCATCACGTACGTCTGGAATGGGGGTACAAGCGACATCTGTCTGATTAAAACATCCATGATGGATTAACATCAACCAATACACAAAACCAAACAAAATGAAATAGGAATTTTCATTTTGCGTCATTGAGATTTACGTGTTAAGTCTTTAGTAAGCAAAACGTTTATTTTGACTAATTCCAGTATGAGTGACTTTTCGATTTTACACAAACTACTTAGGCATTTTACTCTATCATTGAAAAACAGTTATTTATTAGGAGTCAAGACCAACAACAAAACTAAGAAACACAATTGCTTAAAGTATTCATAAGTAACTTTTTATTGTAAGACGGCATAGGCGTGGCCTAGCATTTAGTGTACCCCATTGTAAATTTGGGAGACCAATGGTTTGAGTCCAATTACCGCATAATTGTGCTCCGCATCTTAGGGCGGAGAGTGCGTTATTAAAATGACGGTCAACTTACTCTATTCGATTAAAGTATACCAAGAGTTGGCGGTAGGTGCTGTTGAATAAAAACCTTCCCTAGCGCACACAGTCTAAATAAAGCTTTATGCGAATATCACAAACAAACATACCATTCAACTAACTTCAGTTGTTGGCCAGTAATTATTGTTTCGATGACCGTGTTGTTTTTCTCTAACTATTATATGACTAGCTGGAGTACCCGCCCCTTGACGGAGGTTATGTAAATTCATGATTAATGAAAAGTTTTTTAGGACATGAAAAGTTGTTTCCCTTATATGTAATTGTAAAAAAAAAAAAAACGCACATAAAAACTGCTAAACCCAAAATTTGTATGTATCTCCCCATGGACCCAATGATTCTTCATGGACTACTCTTTCACC
The DNA here is from genome assembly GCF_000517525.1 of Limulus polyphemus. NCBI lineage: Eukaryota > Metazoa > Arthropoda > Merostomata > Xiphosura > Limulidae > Limulus > Limulus polyphemus. The sequence goes on from NW_013665920.1 coordinate 12,093, forward strand.
AACGAATAGTGGGATTGATCGTCACAGTATAACGCCCCCCACGGCTAAAAGGAATGTTTGGTGTGACGGGAATTCGAACCCACGACCCTCAGATTGCGAGCCGAGTGCCCTAACCACCTGGCCATGTCGGGCGGCCTACGATATTGGCTTACTTATTTCATTGTTTACTGGATTGGTTTTCTATAATAGTTCCATGATTTTAGTTTATCACTTTTTATCATTTTATTTCTCTAACAGTTCCATCATGTCGGTATTGTTTATTTTATTGTGTTATCCTTCATATATATCATAATTTTATAGACAAATGTTTAATCTTGTTATTATTCGTGTACAGCGATATAGTGACGTAAAACAATTTACATGTTACGTACACTACTTTTGATTCCATTTAGATACATGATTTTAATGTGTTCATCCGTTTTGAATCCAACTTTTATTTAATATTCGACATTTTGTACAGAATATATTTTTGATTCTTTATAGACGTTTTCTTCAGCACTTTCGGAGAAAATTTCTATCTTTTTTTTTATAGTCCCCGATGTTACTTTAAAGTTATTTTTTTTAAAATTAACTACCCGAGATTTCGGGATTATTATCTTGTATCATAATATTATTATAAAATGGTTCAATGCTGTCTTGTGTTTCGGAGTAATTTCTGTATTTTAATTGCACAGTGAAATTATTCCTAAACTATTCAACCAACTAAAACTTAATTGATCTTGAAGAGAATAAAAAAAGAACTATTTTTTATAAAAATCGAACTACCAAGATAAACATAAGATTTAGTATACATGCGCAGGATTACTTAAAATATATTTAAGTTAACGTTTTCAAAAATGTATATATATATATATATATTGTTTTTATAATGGTGTTTTTTCTTGAGCAAAGAAAATCAACTGGCTTTCAGCATATAAGTTCTGTTAATATGCAGTCCCAGTGTGTAGTGAGAGCGCCGCCTAATACTTAGTTCTTGTTAGAATATCCATATTTCCATGGTGTTGGCTACTTAACTGACTGAATAATATGAACTACGTTAATTGACCGAAACTGGTTGTTAAGTTTGTCAAGTGAAATACTAGTGTTTTCTGTATTCACCTGTAGATATTATGTCGTTTTTCGTAAATAGGATCCCATTTGTTTTGTGGGCTGGATGTGCCGGATAATGAATCCGAGGGTTCATTGCTTGCGTCTCGTTATCTCAAAAACACCCTCTGCACTTTAGAGCCACGGATACGCTATAACAGTAACGGCCAAATCCAATTATTTGATCAGACAAGAATAGCTAAAGAGTTGGCGGTGAGTATTGATGACTAGCTGCCTTCCCTTTAGTCTTTCAGTTCAAGATTATGGACCACTACGTGCAGTTAGTGGAAACTTGCATGACAATTCTAAACAAAGAAAGAAAAACATTTGTTTGAAATCTTTATTTTCTTTGCTTATTAATTGTGTCTTGGGTATTTTTCAATCAATAAATTATGATTTCTGCGTCTAAAACTGATTAGACGTTAGAGCGCTTGAGTTGGCGGTGGATGATGTTGACTAGCTGCCTTCCCTCTAGTCTATCACTTCTAAATTAGGGAGGACTAGCGCAGATAGTCCTCGAGTAGCTTTGCACAAAATTAAAAACAAACAATCAGAAGGACTACAAGACGATCGCCAAACAGAAAATCTGGAAGTCGAATTGATTTTATTCTTATGTCAAAGTGATTCGGTAGTGGTCATAATTTAGTAAGAATGACAATAAAAAATCAAACGGAAAACAATCTCAATGCAAGATATATTATGGGAGAAATTTGAAGCAAAAATTCAAAAACAAACAAAACTAAACGTTCGATTATCCACGTTTAACTATCAAGATGCCAATCAACACCTCTAAAAAATTCCATAATAATTTTTTCCAAATTTATCCTTTAAATAGCCTCTACAAATAGAAGTCAATTGGTAGACCATCTCTTGTTTATAATAAACTCATTTATTTTGTTCTGTACGTACATGGTTATTGAATTTTTAGACGTATTTATTTCCGTATTTCAAGCCTAAAATTACAGAAAATTAGTAAAAGATAATGATTGATACTTTTGTGTATGGCAAACCTGTCTCATTTATACTTATACATACGTTTTAGGCTTCTGTTTATAAAAAGGACGAATTACACTTCTCATTCACCAATGTATCAGGAATCTCAGAACACTCTCTTGTTGTTTTTTACAAGTTTGTTCAGAAAATCTACATACATAAAGCAAAATACGTGATGAGTTATTTCATAATTGTTTCTCTCTATGACGTTTG
>NW_013665920.1:15297-28315 GCF_000517525.1 Limulus polyphemus
TTGAATCACATCATGTTAAGTGTTATCGTGTGATCCTTGTTGAATCACATCATGTGGACCTTGATGATTCGCATCATGTGATCCTTGTCGATTCGCATCATGTGGACCTTTTCGAGTCTTATCATGTATACTTTGTCGAGTCGTATCATGTGGACCTTGTTAACACTGCCTTAGAAAACTTCAACATTACTAGTTCAAATGCAATGTAAACAAAAGACCTATCCGCTTCGTCTGGCGTCAGAAAATGTTTGTTTATTTTCAAGCTATCTGCTGAGTCCACCTCTTGGAATCAACCCCCGAATTTGAGCGTTGTAAATCCGTAAACTGACCACTTTCCCACAGGGGAGGGGACGTCAGAAAAGAAATTTTTCACATGAATATATTCAGTAACATGCTCCCGTACATTAATTACATAATTAACAAGTTTTTATAGTTAAAATCCTCGGTGTTAGAAAAGGTTATTGATCTTTAACTGTGCACTTCTTCAGTAACACCAAATTATACGTGATTTGCATGCTTTAATAATCTGTGTTTTGCCCCCACGAGTATCAAAACCTATTTTTAGCGGTATGAGCATTTAGACTTACCCCTGACCCACAGGGGGGCTAGCTTTCTGAAAACATTACAAACTTCGGGAATGTAAACAGTACATCTAATTTACCAATTCTGAGTGAGAAAAGACTAATTTTTGATTTACTCGCTCTTGGATTGTTCTTTGAATAGTTTAATTTTTTCTCTAAAATGTTATTTTCACCTCAACTACTCGTTATTTGTATTGAAGAAATGTACGTAAAATTCTGGTTCAAGCTAATTTTATACAACTATTGTGACATATATTTTACGAGCATATTTTGTTCGCGAAATATATTATTCATCCTACCGAGTTGCATGTTATTACTTGAGTCATAGTGAAATGAATAAATCTTTTGCTTGAATTAAAATTATATTTACAAAGGCATTTAAATTTAGCTCAAATGACAACGCGTTGAACTGAAGCAAGTCTGTAATTTTCCCGAAAGGGTACCGAAGGCCGCCTGGATATCTCATCTATTTTAACCACTCGCACTACAATACAGTAATATGTTGTCTGTCAGTCAGTCAGTCAGTAGACACTAAAATGACATCCCATAAGGGACGCTTAGCGTTGCAGTTTGTATTGTCGTGACATCAATAAAACGTACTCATGCAAGTAAAGAATTATGTATTCTGACGGCTACAACGCAGCATGACATAAGCTTGAAAGACAATAAAACGTTTCTTACTCTTAATTTTGGTTTTTATTTACTCTTGAAACAGAATACTTTCGGGGAACCGTGCGAAAGTACATCTAGTTTATACTAACGGTTTAAAAACTTATTATAGTCACTTAGCTAGCCGTTATAACATGTGGCCCCTTCCAAAAAGAAGATATGAAAACAGGACCGAAGAGTTGCGTAATTTTAAACAACTGTAGTCCTGCTCTCAAAGATCGTTCTAATAATCGACCTCTTAGAAAATTATATTGTGTCAAATATTTTACGACAATAGGTAATGCGGAAGAACAGTTTTTTTTCTTACAAGTGTGTGTGTTTTATATAGAAAAGCCACATTGAACTCTGCTGTGTCCATTAAGAGGAATCGAAACTCTAATTTGAGCGTTCTAAACTTGAAACTTACCGCTGTCCCACCGGGGGAGTTTTTCTTACGATATTTTATCCATTGTTTTATATTACAATCATAAAGACCTTGTCTTACGATTTGTTTTAATTTCACGCAAAGCTACACGAGAGCTATCTGCGCTAGCCGTCCCGTGTAAGACTAGAGGGAAGGCAGCTAGTCATCATCACCCACCGCCAACTCTTGGGCTACTCTTTTTACCAACGAATAGTGGGATTGGCCGTCACATTATAACGCCCTACGGCTGAAAGGGCGAGCATATTTGGTGTGGACGGGGATTCGATCCCCTCGACCCTCAAATTGGAGTCGAGTGCCCTAACCACCTGGCCATGTCGGGCCTTTTCTTACGATATTTTACTTTTATCCACTGTTGCACACAAGAAAAGCACATACGCTATAAGTTTGGTTTATTACAATATTCTTCCTATTTTATTAAAAATATTAATAATAATGGCACATGAGACCTTTTCTGTATCCACTGGACGTTTTAATATTATTATTTCTTTAGTCATACTCCAATAGCCATCTGTTCGTATTACTATTTATAGAAAACCAGATTCATTATTGTGTTATGTCATTTGAACTAAAAACGAAACTACAACATTCATTTTACTATATAACACACACAAACTATAAGCCATACATTTTTTTAATTTCACGTTTTGCTGAATGATTTTCTTACTTTTTCAACAGTTGAATTTAAAAATGAATTATGGCCATGAGATACATACAACATATCAGCCTGAAACTGATTAAGTACATTTGATCTTAAATATGTGAAATCACAATTGAATATTAAGGTAACTCAAAATTTATTTTAGAATATAGAGAGAAAGAAAAATGATTATTAGTCGTAGAACTGGTCAGCTATGAAAGTTACAAGATATAAGCAATGAAGAAATATTTTTTTCAAATATACTAAAAACGTTTAGACAGATGAATGACTGAAAAAACAACAACAAAATGTTGATTATATACACTCAGAGAAAACACTAACTGTTTGACCTGCTGCCTAATCAATAAGTTCTAGTACACAGTATAAATAAAAATGAGTATATCTATAACTTGGTGCTCTTACAAATGACGAACCTAAGGTCAAGCATTCTGTGATCTCGCGTTTAATTTAGTTTTGTCTTTGCGAAAAATACATTATAAGCCAAACTGTTTGCAGTCTGTTTTTGTTTGTTTTGTTTTTGAATTTCGCGCAAAGCTACACGAGGGCTATCTGTGCTAGCCGTCCCTAATTTAGCAGTGTAAGATTAGAGGGAAGGCAGCTAGTCATCACCACCCACCGCCAACTCTTGGGCTACTCTTTTACCAACGAATAGTGGGATTGACCGTCACATTATAACGCCCCCACGGCTGAAAGGGCGAGCATGTTTGGTGGGACGGGGATGCGAACCCGCGACCCGAGCGTCCATTTGCAGTATGAGTTGAAACAGTATTCTAATGATCAGGTACATTTTCAGTAAATGAACGCTCAAGAAGTAAGAAAGGGTAGTAAGATAATTATAAGCTGAAGTGTACAAATGTGAAATATCTTAATTATAGTTATTCCTATTCTAATATTTTGAGACAGTTTTATGAAACGTTCGTTTGTTTGTTGTTTTTTAGCGCAAAGCTACACAACGGACTATCTACGCTTTGTGCCACTACGGGAGATTAAATCTAAGATTTTTAGCGTTGTATTCCAGTATAACCAACCAGTGGACATTGTATAACGAAGCTGGCTTAAAATAATAGATAAGATTTGGAACATGTGTGTGTGTGTGTGTGTGTTGAGGATGGGGGGGGGGGGTTGCAGAGAGTATGATATAAGTTTCGAACCGCGATAAACCGCTCCACACTTTCAGCTGTGGGGTATTATCACTGTGATAGACAATTTCTCCATTTGGTTAAGATAGCCTTATAGCAGGAGGTGCTGTTCACTGGTTTTTCCTTTCCTTGTTAAGCAGTTCAAAATTAGAGATACTTATGCCTGAACTTTGTGGTTTCTGACCTAGTTGTTTAGCCAATCTGTCGATTAAGATGTTTTTCAGGTTGAAAATACTGAATACTGTATTAAAGCTAACTACTTTAGGAATATTACTTAAGCTCTGCCGATGCAAGTTGGTAGCGGAACTCATATTTACTTTTGCAGCCATTTTAATTTCACCGTCTTAATGACACGAATACAGGCTCAAATGAGCGAAGAGGTTTGAAGACTACATCCAACGATTGTGACGTTTAATGCTGCGCTTAACATGTGTACTTTTGCATCGGATGAACTGTTCGTTTGGTACGACTCAAATAGTAGAAGGAGGTGGACCCCGCCCCCATTTATTACACTTATTTTTAAGCCCGACTTTATCAGGTACCTATATTAGCCCACAATAATTCTGTTATATTCGATAACAGAAAAACTGACAAAGAGGTAACAGACAACTTAAAAATAACGACATTAACTCCCATGTTACAGTTACCGAAGTAAGGTTTCAAAGTTCCATCTCGAAACTTCAGTTCATAAATAAGTTTACTGCAGTGTAGAACTTGAGTGCAATTGTGTGGGAATAATAAATTTTTTGCAGAAATAAGTCTGAACACAAAAAGTAATAAAAAGGTGATCGATCACAAAGATACACAAAACATTTAGCCAACTGCAAATCGCGGAGGAATGGTATTTAATGATAGTAGGTGGATATGACAGAGTATAGATAGAAAACAGAAACGTAAATAAAGAGAAATCAAAGTTAAATAGAAAATACAAAGAAAATATATTTAGAAATAAAAACAAGTTTGGAAAAGATATGATAAAAGTTAGAATATAAAATGTGCAATCAAAAAGTTGATTTTTAGACTGAAACAATAAGATTAAGAGGAAAGTGGACATCTGAAAGTAAAATAAGGACAGTTATACTTTATCCAGTGTTGGAATAAAGAAAGGAAAAGGGATTACATGTAATAAAGTATATTAAGATCTTATACGGCAAGCTTGAAAAACTCTGTTGCTAAGGCTATCGAGCTAGGTTTCCTAGGAAACCAGTTATAAGAAGTTCGACCTTCTATCTATATTTTCTTCTTTTTTTCTTTTGTAGTAAGATTCAACTAAGCCTAGAGTATTTTTGAAATTCCACTGTGCTGCCATTCGGTGTTAGCTTTCTTATGAAACATTATCAAAATAATGAAAAAAACATACACGTGGAGAACTGGCGATGAGTTTTGTTTCTTGACACAATTTTGTCATGTTCAAACTTGAGAAGTTATCAAAAGTTAACCTTTTCCTAATCTTATTTTCACTGACATGTCCATTATATTGACATATTTCAATTAAGTAGAAACAAGCTTAAATGTATTCTTAGTAGAGTGTTACAGAGCTGCTTGTTATTAAATAGTTTGTTTCGAGGTTTTAGAAAAGGGTCATCAGAAATACATAAAATATTTCAAAATTCAGTGAAACCAATACATGATATTCTGAAAATCATTCAGTGTATTAACTTTGTTCTTCCAAGTCTGACTGCTGCAAAAGCGAGAATATGATAGCGCAGAGAATTTGTATAATCGGTATTTAATCCTTTAAGTACTTTACTGACGTTTATAACTCCTTCTCTAAAGCTCTCAGTGGCACAGCGGTATGTCTGCGGACTTACAACTTATAGGTAAAGTTGTTTGGCAGGATCTAGTTGGGGTTTTAAAGAGAGAGACATGAGCCAAATGGCCTTACCAGGTACTTTAAGGTTACGTCACAGCCAATTGTCAGACAACCTGTTATTAAGACTCACTGACTACACAGCTAATATTCACCTTATAGTGGAATTGATTGTCACAGTTGAAATTGGGGAATGTGTCTTGTGGGATATTTCACTCGAACCTTATAATTTTCGATACACAGTCCATAAAGTTAACAATGCAAGGTCTACTGTCATAATTTAATTATCTGTGTATTTATGTTTAACTACTTTTAAGGCTGTGTTTCCCCTACTAAAGCTAATCAGTATCTTATATAACCCTGGTTTAAACTAACCAATATCAGATATACCCGTCATTTAAAGTGACCATTGTCATATAGATCTCATACTTAGACTGGTCAGTATCAGATATACCCGTCAATTAAAGTGACCATTTTCTGATAGATCTCATACTTATACTTGTCAGTATCTGATACACCCATCATTTAAAGTGACCATTGTCAGATAGATCTCATACTTAGACTGGTCAGTATCTGATATACCCGTCATTTAAAGTGACCATTTTCTGATAGACCTCATACTTATACTGGTCAGTATCTGATACACCCATCATTTAAAGTGACCATTGTCAGATAGATCTCATACTTATACTTGTCAGTATCTGATACACCCATCATTTAAAGTGACCATTGTCAGATAGACCTCATACTTATACTGGTCAGTATCTGATACACCCATCATTTAAAGTGACCATTGTCAGATAGATCTCATACTTAGACTGGTCAGTATCTGATATACACATCATTTAAAGTGACCATTTTCTGATATACCTCATACTTATACTGGTCAGTATCTGATACACCCGTCATTTAAAGCGACCATTTTTGATAGACCTCCTACTTAGACTGGTCAGTATCTGATACACCTCTTGTTCATACTTAATAAGAATTTCTGATCCAACGTAAGTTGACATTATAAATAATAAAGGTAGAGTAACTTATAAATTAATTAAAACAACCCTGTACAAAAAATAGCTTACAAATACTTAATGTTAGAATCCATAAATCAGAAAACTGTAATTTTGTGTAGTATCAAATCATAAAATACCTTCTGTGCGTTATACAAAACGCTCCCCAGTGAGTCAACATTAAGTCTGCGGTCTTCAACGCGAATATGTGGGGTTAGATTCCCCGTAGTGGACAGAACTTACATAGCCTATTCTATAGCTTTATGCTAGCAAAATCTTACATAATTTGCTATACAAAATACCAATACCTGATATTTATTTTGATAAATAAGTGAAATAGGTCTTGTTTAAATGAATTATAATTTGGAATATTTCATATGTAAAGTGAATCACTATATAAAATGTCACTTATCCAAGCTTGTTCAAAGTAAATGTGTTAGAAATATATATATATATATGTCTATATATGCATGTATATTGTTTAAATTGATAAATAATTACATAGAATATTAGCTTAGTATTGAACTTAGGGCTAACCTAAATTTCCTAAGATAGTCGAACCTGATGAGATATTATTGGATTTACGGCCGAAATATCGTTGAAAGCGAAGATACCAAATTGACGAAACAATACATTCTAATTTTTTATAAGTAAGAACGTAAGAAAAATACATTTAATTAGCTATGCCAATTACTAGGTTAATTTTTAGTTTTGATCTAGGTTTGTTCTAATCTGAATTTAATATTAATTTGCATAATCACAATTTTTACAAAATACGCAAGGGTTACGCCTCTTTTGTGTTTTTATAACAATGTTACTTGACGCAGGAAAGCTACTAGTAACTATAAATTTATAATATGTATATAATAAAATAAACATATAATATAACATATATGTGTATATGTATATATATATATATATATATTCATTCCTAACACAGAAGTTAGCCTGACCTATGGACTGTATTCAAAACACTCGTCAATCTTACCTACTGGGTTGTTGGTACAGCTGAAATAGTCAGCTGACTTTCTAACACTTGTCATTCACACGTGTTGAAGTAGCTAGGAGTTGTTTTAGTTTAAAACAAACAGACAAATACCTCCAGAACTTGAAAAAAATTAAGTTTAGCTAGATTAGAATTAAGGGAAAATAACAATTTATTATTGAATTCGTATTGGATTTTCATTATGCACTCCATATTTTTTTAACAATACAAAAGTAACATATTGGTCAACTATTGGCTACCTGACTATATCCATGTGCTGTTGTGTTCGTTCTTTTCTAGAATTTCGAAAACTATAGAATAAATATGTTAAAAGCCTTTATCACTGTCCAATCTTGAAAGAATATTTACTTTTGATTACAATTTACTTCATCCAAAAGTAAATTTTACATGCACGTTGTGCAAGTTGTCATGTATTAATGCTCTAGTAATTAGCAAGTTTTACTTGTAAAACAGATGCAACGAAATTAAGCTAAGGTGAGTGTTTGTTTTTAAGTTAAGCACAAAACTACAACATGGGCTATCTGTGCTCTGTCCACCACGGGTATCGAAACACGGTTTCTAGTGTTTTAAGTCCACGCTGTGCCACTGGCAGGCGAGTTCAGTGTTAAGCTTTATTACAACATTTTGGTAAATAGCTGATTACTATCCCACGAACAGATTTAGAAGATAGATGATTACTATCTAACGTACAGACTAAACTTTAGATGATAATTATCCAAAGAAAAGATTTAGAAGATACATTGCTATTATCTAACGTCAGACTAAACATTAGCTGATTACTATCCAACGTATGGATTGGAAGATAGCTGATTACTACCTAACGTACGGATTGGAAGATAGCTGATTACTATCTAACGTACGGATTAGAAGATAGCTGATTACTATCTAACGTACGGATTGAAAGATAGCTGATTTCTATCTAACGTACGGATTGAAAGATAGCTGATTACTATCTAACGTACGGATTGGAAGATAGCTGATTACTATCTAACGTACGGATTGGAAGATAGCTGATTACTATCTAACGTACGGATTGAAAGATAGCTGATTACTATCTAACGTACGGATTGAAAGATAGATGATTACTACCTAACGTACGGATTGGAAGATAGCTGATTACCATCTAACGTATGGATTGAAAGATAGCTGATTACTATCTAACGTACGGATTGAAGATAGCTGATTACCATCTAACGTATGGATTGAAAGATAGCTGATTACTATCTAACGTACGGATTGGAAGATAGCTGATTACTATCTAACGTACGGATTGAAAGATAGCTGATTACTATCTAACGTACGGATTGAAGATAGCTGATTACCATCTAACGTATGGATTGAAAGATAGCTGATTACTATCTAACGTACGGATTGGAAGATAGCTGATTACCATCTAACGTATGGATTGAAAGATAGCTGATTACTATCTAACGTACGGATTGGAAGATAGCTGATTACTATCTAACGTACGGATTGGAAGATAGCTGATTACTATCTAACGTACGGATTGAAAGATAGCTGATTTCTATCTAACGTACGGATTAGAAGATAGTTGATTACCATCTAACGTATGGATTGAAAGAAAGCTGATTACTATCTAACGTACGGATTGGAAGATAGCTGATTACTACCTAACGTACGGATTAGAAGATAGCTGATTACCATCTAACGTACGGATTGAAAGAAAGCTGATTACTATCTAATGTGCAGATTGGAAGATAGCTGATTACTACCTAACGTACGGATTGGAATATAGCTGATTACTATCTGACGTACAGTTTGTAAGAATACTGATTACTATCTAACGTACAGTTTAGAAGACAGCAGCTGAATACCATCTGAAAAACAGTTTGGAAGATATGTGAATGATGTCTGACGAACAGTTTAGAAGATAGCTGAATGATATCCGATGTACAAGTTTTATCTCAAAATGTTGTCTGATGTTCAATTTTTAGCTGAATGCTGTTAAAGGTACAAATTGGAAGATAGTTGAATACTATCTGATGTACACGTTAATCATATCATCACATGAAAATGACGAATATATATATAAGTACATGCGTAAAATATGTCAAGAAACCTACTATTTAGGTTTGGTTTTGTTGCTGTTAAGCACAAAGCTACACAATGGGCTGTCTATGCTCTGTAAGCCATGGGTTTCGAAACCCGATCTTTAGCTCTGTAAGCCTAAAGGCTTACCGTTGAGCCAGTGGGAGGGGGGGGGGAGGCCCACTATTAAGAAAGGTAGTAAAGTTATTAGACGTAGTTTTTATAGATTAAGTGTTTTTTGTTTGTTTTTTATTATTAAATATGTTTATGCAAATTTTTGCTATTATCTCAGATATAAAAACACTCATAAATTAACAGTAACTGGTAACCATTATAAAGCTACATGATATAGTGAGAGAATGCATGAAGCCGTTAATCGAAACTGTGATTGTTCCTTCTAAGATGAATATGGAACTCAAAATTGTGTTTTAGTAATGGAGTTATAAATAGCTGGGAAACTGTTAGAACTATATAATAGGAATATGTATTTGTTTGGATCATAAAATATGGTCTGAAGTCACTCATCATGATTAACGTGTCTTCATTATCTGCGTTTCATTAAAATATTGTTGGCGAGCTGATAATCTCATACTTCTCAACATTTTACCGTAAGCGCGATATTTGTCTTCATTGAACTGAGCGAGTAGTGACAGAAACTGTAAATATATGTGGTAATTGTAATTAAAATAAATTGGTATCTCCAACAAAGCGTGTGCCGCTTCAATGCGTTTTCAGAAAATGAGTCATCACGTTTGAAGATTATGGTTGTTCCTTCTGGACTTGCTTTTCGATAGAACGTTACGTTACTGGTCTTGTAGAGACGATAATGCCTTACCTAGATTGAGATCGTGGAACATTATAAAGTTTTCATAAATATAAACTAGCAGATGTTTAGAACGGCTTGTATTGTGTAATTATGATCATTATTGTTCAACTTTCTCGTTATCAATGCATGATTACTTCACATTTAGTGCATTATGTAACCATTGTTCTGTTACAGCATATTAAATATGAAAGGGTAAATAACTGTTGATGATAATCGAGTAATAAGCTTTCTAATAGGCCCGCGCACGGTATTAGCATCCGTCAAAATGGAAGCAAGTTCTGCTTCACAACGAAAGGCCTTACATTACTATACATTCTACTTTCACTCGGTTTGGTTTGATTTGAATTTCGCGCAAAGCTACACGAGGGCTATCTGCGCTAGCTGTCCCTAATTTAGCAGTGATAGACTAGATGAAGGCAGGTAGTCAACAACGTCCACCGTCAAGTCTTGGCTACTCTTTTACCAACGAATAGTGGGATTGGCTGTCACATTATAATGCATATTCGCTGACGTGGATTTGAACCCGCGACTCTCAGGTGACAAGTCGAGTGCCCTAACCACCAGGCCTTGTGAAGTCCCACTTTCTCTCAGAAGTTCTTGTCAATAATTTCTACTAATGTACTTTTCTCCTGTGATCGCATAACCTGCTCCGAGATGAAGAAGACTAGACTACTGGTTCGCCGGTTTTTCTGAATAATAAGCAGAGTATTTAATGAAAACGAGAATAATGTATGATGCTAAAATAAATAAATAACACAGCGTTAAATAATCTTTGCCCTACTGCTGGTGTACTGTGTACTTCATCTACTTAATTCATTTAACAACATTACGGTTGTTGTCAAGCAGGCTGCTAATATAAATAGCGTTATTGTTTCTGTTCTATCCCAGCTGGCTTGTGGAGCCCTGGTTATTGGACAATAGGCCACGTCTGCACTGTATCCATGTAGCACATATAATTCTTTACTTTAACTCAGAAGTTCTTATCAACAATTCGTTGTCCTGGGTCATTTCTATAATGTGCATCATTTTTGCATCATTTTCAGTGATGAACAGATCAGTATGACTATAGAAGAAGATGTCTCCTCACATCATAAAAGAGCCATCTTCTTGATCAAATTCCGTGCATTTACCGGCTTGAATCCAGAAAAGAACAAAAAGAACGATTTCACTCCTACTTCATCTGCCAAACACATTAGCAATAAGCTTTAGCAAGGGAAGTGGGACTTATACTGTTATAGAATCATTTTTGCTTCTAGAGATTAAGACACTTACAAAAAAGAAAGACACAAGCATTCTGAAAATAAGTTAGTTGATTGCGAGCCACACTCCTAGTTTATGACGTTATGTCAGGGGATCGTTACAACAATCGTTCTGGAAATAGTTTGTTTGCCGCTACAGACCCATCAAAACTTTTGTGTTATATCAGAAGATCATTGGATTTTCATAGCTACAGCTCGGTGCTTGAGATTTGTCTTAAGAGAATAATTTTCACTTTCATTAATAATTAAGGCTTAGCTGATTGCAAAGCATATGTCATCTCAGTTTCTTTAGTCCATTATAAAGACGTACAAGAAGCCTGAACATTATGTACATGATAGAGTCCGGGTCTACTGTTTTCCTTGCTTAGTAGACTAACAGATCTTACCAAGAGGAATGTATCTTTCCTTTATACGTGTTTATTTTACGAATGCCGATAGGAAGTGAATTCTATGATGGATGTTTTCTTTCGTTTGCGTTATTATCAAGCCAAACTAAAAGTACTTCAAATATCATCTTTCTCTATCATTAGAGTGTATTAGACTATGTAAAGGAGTTACATATATTTGAATATTGAAGCAGAATGGGATTTTATAAGACATTTATTTTAATGGTAGACTTTAAAATTTGTATATCGATTACTCCCTCTATTCGCTCTGTAGCTATGTAAACGAAGAAACGGCTAATTTACTCTTTAATAAGGATATGGGATTTTCAGTCCTATTTTTAACGTGCGATTTCATTCTAACACTAATTGCATAATTCAGCTATAGTTTCAGCCAGAAGTGTATTTTCCTAACAGATTCATTAAGTAAACATTTACCAATTTACATGAAGTTCGCCACACACATTGAGCGAGTAATTATATATTAGAAATTTTTCATCGGCTGGCTAGGAAGTTTCTGCAGTAAGAATTAGAGCTGCAGGTATTCGATGTGTGTCCTTATTTGCCTGAATTTCTAGGATCTTCTTACTGCAACCTTGGCATGATGCACTCTTAAGATTCAGGGATTATGCTTAAAGTGAGATATCTTTCTGTTATATGCTCAAAATTAAAGGTTCCAAATAGCCCTTGTGTATCTTTGCGTGAATATTCGAAAACAAACAAACAACATACATTTTTAATCATTGCATTTCGTCGTTATTAATGATGTTTATCATCTATCTCTTTTAAGAACAAAAACACATCAGAAACAGTACCCAAAGGTCATTCTCACATTATAAAAAATACACTATTTGCTACTCCAGGCAACATATATACTTTTCAATACTAATTTCTAAACAAGAACTTTATAAAAAACAAACAAACAAGGCCCGCTACTCCAGGCAACATATATACTTTTCAATACTAATTTCTAAACAAGAACTTTATAAAAAAACAAACAAACAAGGCCCGCTACTCCAGGGAAACATATAAACGTTTCAATACTATTTTCTAAACAATAACTTTATAAAAAAAAACAAAGCCCGCTACTCCAGGGAAACATATATACTTTTCAGTACTATTTTCTAAACAATAACTTTATAAAAAAAAACAAAGCCCGCTACTCCAGGGAAACATATATACTTTTCAGTACTATTTTCTAAACAAT
>NW_013665920.1:29250-31747 GCF_000517525.1 Limulus polyphemus
GGCCACGTTAGTAATGTTTCGTATAATTATTAGTAACGTGCTTACTATATGGTTACGAGATCACTATTGTGTCAAACTCATATTAGACCAACTAATAACTGTACTTTTGGGCAATATTAACCCATTTACATCAAGGGCCGGGCATGACTAAGTAATTAGCGTGCCCGGGCTGTGAGGTCTCACGCTTCGCATCCCGTTTGCTACAAAATCGCATTATTTTCTTTGAACGTGGCGGTGAAATCCTACCATTCGGTTAGACAATACTACCCCAAAAGCTGGTAGTGGGTGCCTCACTGTCTTTTCTATAGTCTTTCAATTAAAAATTAGGAACAACTCTTTGCGCGAAAATTCTTAAAGCAAACAATTAGATTGGCAATGGGTAAATAAAATCCAATGTATCATTATATTTGTTGTCTTAAGGTGAGGAATTAACTTGAGTATATTTTTGTCTTTTGCTTTTTTATACGCCAAAGTTTACGCTCTGTTTTTAATAACTTAAGAGTATACCGTCTTCTCCCACAAAAACATTGCAAACAAGATGTATTCATCTAATAGCTTTGAAAATAATAACTCGATATATTAAGAAAAAAATGACCCTCTCCCTAGTAACTCAGCGGTAAAAAAAGCAGACTTGCGACGCTAAAAATCGGGTGGGCATAGCACAAATAGCCCATTGTGTAGCTTTGTGCTTAATAACAACAACCAGCCAATAACTAGCAGTAAAAACACACGACCTAACATCTAAACACGCGTTTAGTTAATAATTAGATTATCTAAATAACCATCGAAATGGAGAGTATTTTCATTAACCAATAAAAATGTTTAATGTAAATGATGTGAAATGGTGTATTCACATAAAAAAGTTTATTGATAGAGGTAATATAACAAGAGTGTAACGAGGAACCTTTTAAAAAACTTTAAAAACCTTTATTCAACAAATCCTTGTCAACGAGTTGTTGTTTGAAGTATACTTGAATTGTAGAACTGAGCAGGTATACTAACATTTTAAGATCCTTTAAGGGTGTAATGTTATTTATTTACCTTAGTAAATACTGACATATTCACACACACACACAGTGGCACAGCGGCAAGTCTGCGGACTTACAACGCTAGAATCCGGGTTTCGATACCCGTGGTATCGCTAGTCAAGATAGTCCATTGTGTAGTTTTGTGCTTAACTCAAGAAAATAAACAAACAGACACACTCACTGCTTCGTAAAGAGAACAGAAAACAATCCTACTCATTTACCGCAGACTACACTAATTCAAAATCAGCATGCAAGCTAATAAATCTGTTTTAAATTAGAAATGTCCATCATTTATTATCAGTAACTTCTGATCAAAGCAAGTTATCTAAGTAGGTCAGTTGTTGAAATAATTATTTCCTTTAACACTCAAAGTGCTCGCTTATTCATTTGTTTTCGTTTTGTAATTCTGGCCTAGCATCACGGATAACGTATGAATTATTCTTATCCTACATCATAAGGTTGTAAACATCCGAGGATCAAGCATGGCCCACTGGTTATCGTGCCGTGATTTGAATCGAGATTCAATGTTGGAACCGCGACATGTGCCACTGAACACGCTTTACTCATTTACTGCGATGGCGTTATAACAGTAACAATCATTCTCACTATTCGGTTAAAAGTAGCCATATAGGCGGCGGGTATCGTTGACTAGTTGACCTTTCTCTAGTGATCAGGTCTAAATCAGGAAGGATTACGTTTTAATGAACAGTTCTAGATAATGTCTACGCCCGCGTCTTAGAGATCTTTAGCTTGTCCATTTCATCCATGTGTCATGCAAGGTGTTGTCCAGATTGGAAATACCAAATACCGGACACAGCCGAGGGACTTAAAATATTGATACATTTAAGCTCAGATGTGTCTTCTCACGTAGCCCCCCAGTGGCACAGCGGTATGTCTGCGGACTTACAACGCTAGAATCCAGGTTTCGATACCCGTGGTGGGCAGAGCTCAGATAGACCTTTGTGTAGCTTTGTGCTTAATTACAAACAAACAAACTTCTCACGTAAAATATTTTTATCTCTTAGCATGTTTTCGCAGCCGAGGGAACTTAAAATATCGATACATTTAAGCACGGATGTGTCTTCTCACGTAAAATATTATTATATCTTATCGTGTTTTTTTTGTTTTTGTTTTTGCTATACTGTAAAGAAAATATTAAGAGTTTTATTATCTAGGTGACAGGATGCCGATTATATGATTCATTGTAAGTGAAACTGATCCTATTATTTCCTGTATCAATGCGCCATCGATGTATGTGTTTACACTGCATTTTATCTAACCATTTTTGAGCTAGTAAATAACGAAAAGATCTATAATATTTTATTATAAATTTATAACCATATTTCGTATATATACAGCGTGGTCACAAGTAAATAGACACCACCTTCTCAGAAAAAATGAAATTTTTCAGTCATATTCACATGAATTGATATATTTATAATTTAATTAATATCTAGTAGATCTTCCTT
>NW_013665920.1:32782-37016 GCF_000517525.1 Limulus polyphemus
CTGACTTATTCCACCATCTGCTTGACCAGCTATCCTTCCTCTAACAAAATCTGACAATTCGAGAGAACCTTGAGTTCTAGGCATGTTGTAGCACAATATAATTAGTGTGCGAACCATTTTCAATTATATAGTGCTCTGTGAACACAAATTAGTTAGCATAAAACAGTTAAATGATGAAAAATTAGGTGTCTATTTACTTGTGACCACTCAGTGTATATATTGTGTGTGTGTGTATGTGGAATTAATATCATTATGGTAAACTTCTTTTTTTTCGTATCAGTACAGAATCTATGTTAGACTATGAAGAAATTTTACATAATTTTGAAAACGGTGAAAATAGATAAATTTTAACTTATTCACTTGGTTTGGGAAAAGTTACCACAACAAGCATGTCAAATCCTTGGTCATTAGAACAGCTATGATAAGGAAGTTTGTCATGAATTCCCTTTTATCAATTGTTTGGTTATTATCTGTGAGCTACAACACCTCGTAAATTAAACTGGAAATTAAAGTCCTTGTTATAGTCTACATTTAATACTTTTAGAACACTGATGATTAACTTGTGAAGATTTACGTTCGCCACTTTCCTAAAGTTTTTAGGAAGTTTCAAACTTTCTATAGATCGTACAGCAGTCACAATCAGAGCGTTTACGGTTTACTATCAATCAGTCTGACGGACAGAGTTTGGTTTGTTTGTTTGTTTTTGAATTTCGCGCAAAGCTACACGAGGGCTATCTGCACTAGCCGTCCCTAATTTAGCAGTGTAAGACTAGAGGGAAGGCAGCTAGTCATCACCACCCACCGCCAACTCTTGGGCTACTCTTTTACCAACGAATAGTGGGATTGACCGTCACATTATAACACCCCCACGGCTGTTATAATGTATCCCACGGGTGACAGAGATTCGAACCCGCGACCCTCAGATTGCGAGTCGAGTGCCTTAACCACCTGGCCATGCCGGGCCCAGAGTTTGGTACCTGTATTGATTTATTTTAAATGTCGAAAGAAAATTAGTTCAATTTTACACAACGTGCATAAAAGATACATATCTTTGTTAACTCTTCTCTCTGTAATAAATCTTTAAACCGCACCCAAAATAATGATGATAGTTTCTCCATGAGCAAAACAATTCTCTTCAGGTAACCTGAAACTGACGCCATATTGTAAAGCTTGGGGTTGTATACTAAATGAGATCGACACTTGTAGGTTTCTTGTAAAAAAAGAGTTTTAAATTAGTAATCATGTTCTTATTTAAACATTTTCCATCGCCACAATCTGTATTTTCAGTACTATATATTAGAAAGGATACAGCTGTGGAATTTAGCGTATATTTAGGAATGTTCACTGCTATTACTTCAGTATCTAAAACACTTGAGTCAATTCATTAATATTCTTTCCTGCTATTGTCTCCCTTCTTCTAGTTCTTTTGATTTGTCATATTTTCGTTTTGTCTTTAATGCGTTCATTGCCGTTTGCAAAGAAAGCAGAAATCGCAAACCGTTTGGAATACTTCATTGTTTTCAATATGAGGTTCATAATTTCGAATGTCCACCTATAGTCGGCACAGCAGGAGGGTTTAACGCTTAAGGCAGGATTATCTATTGCGTTGACCAGAAATAATAAAAAAAAGCTTGAATTTACATTTGGTCATTAAATTATCTTAATGAGCATGGACAAAGTTTCTAAGTGCTCCTTGTGACAGAAATGGCGAGTCTTACTAGTGCTGTCAACGTAGATAATTATGTTGAATGTCTTTCCTAAATCTTTCCCGTGCAAAAAGATGTTTAAGCTGTTGGTAAAAATGTATTAACATTTTTCTTCCTTCTCCCAAAAACTGTAAAAATGTCCTTAACCTCCATTAAGGTACACTAGAGTAACTACCACTATGATATATGTTTAAATTGTTAGACTTTGTTTTCGTTTTTTTTTTTTTCATTTAAAAAAACTGTTTCAGCTCAACTTGAAATTACAGCCATGTATACAAGTAAAATGTTCAGAGTCACGAACATTGTTTAAAAGTCATACCAATATGAGGATGGGACTGTGTAGATGCAACTGTCTAGAAACCAATTGTTGAAAATTCGACGTCAGTAACATGAATTTAACTTGTGTATTTATTTGTTTTTCGCTTATATTGTTACCAGTAAAGTTCTTTCATTCTGTTTTATCCAATGATCGTTACGTTCATGTTGTTTTGTCCAATTATCGTTATGTTCGTGTTGCTTTGTCTAATCATCGTTACGTTCATGTTGTTCGAATACCCCAACGACTTTATTGTTTTCTCTATCATCAATTATTTTGTATGTAAGTTCTAAAACAGTTGGCAAGATAGCGCTTTTACCATGATGCATTTAATCTCCTTCCTCCTTCATTTAGTCTGTAACTTGGTTGTTGTTACCAAGCGGACTCACGGTGAATCTTGAACACTGAGTTTTGTCGTGTTTCTTAACAAAAAGGAGGTGTTCCGGTGTGTTTCCTTTACATTGCACTTATCCGTTACTAAATTACAGACGTAATGTGATGCTTATGTAGTGTGTTCGTTATCCGTTACTAAATTACAGACGTAATGTGCCGCTCATGTGGAGTGTTCTTTATCCGTTACTAAGTTGGAGACGTAATGTGATGCTCACGTAGAGTGTTCGTTATCCGTTACTAAATTACAGACGTAATGTGATGCTTATGTAGAGTGATCGTTTCAGTTTCAAACTAAATAAGTCTTTTCTTTGTATGTTATGCTTGGAATAAAAAACAAATTAGAAAATACAATGAATCCTAGATTGTAACAAACTGACAACAAGGCCTCGTTATTGGAAGTAAACAAATATTGTTTACATGGTGAACGAAATAATTGTACCAAATAAGCTTTCTTAGATTTGTTCTCTGTTCAATATTAGTAAATAGAAGAATTTATTAAGAGAGCACGTTAACTGCTTTGAAAGCATGAAATGCCGATAAGAACGAGCTGCTTATGCGTATACAGTGGAATAATGACGTATAAGAGAATGTTGCCGCCAGGGGCAAATATATGACACCTATATATTCAGTTCACAACCCATTCCTAAGCATTTGACAGAGTAATCACCGCTACGCTACGGACTTCTGGCTGGAGGATTATGCTCCGCCGTATCCAACAAAGGACATTACTGTAGCTAGAAAGGACATTACTATAGCCAGATTTTACGCGATATGGAACCAAATAACACAACTTCAAAAAAAAAGAAAAAAAGAGTAACTTCAATATTTTCCGTTAAAGCGAAAAACTCGCAGAGCAAAGCACTTTGTGCGGCAACGGTTTCTCAGATCAAGTCCCAAGGCAGTCTGAAGCAACGCCTTCATCCGCAAAATGAAGGTTGTTGTTACGGAAGAAAACCCTCAGATCCAAAAAAAAAATGTTATTGCAATGAAACTGAGTATATAATCTCGTACTGATTTGAAGTTGACGAAAATATGCAAGACAAAATTCTACAAGCTTCCAGCTGCCCCTCAAAACCAGAGGTTGTTTTTATGAGAAATATACCCGATGAAATTGGAATCAAAGAAATCCCATTCGACCAGATACCTGTCGAGTCTCTAACGAACTTTTTTTTTTCCATCTACATACACTTGATCTTAAAAATCGATGGCAAATGAAGGAACCGTGCAAATTTTGTCAAGACATGTGATCTAAGAATATTGCCTCTTAGGCAGTGACTTGCGTCAAATAAAACACGGATCTGAAATATTATTTCATACATACCTCTGATTTGAAATCCGTAACAAAAAGGAATGTGCAAAAAACCAGTACAACCTAACATGATTTTTATCTTCACTAATAAGTGAAATGTATTTGGTGTGATGCAGCTGTCTAATAAAAATTAACGCATCTATGGAAAATATCTTTTAAACATCAATTCTTTGAAAGCGTTGATACCGAAGCAATTCATTTTCAAACATACTATAGGTCCTCTATAGATTTAAAAATTGTTTGAACCCCTCTAGTTAATAAGCAAACCTCTGCTTCAAAACGGTTTTGATTTCGTGTCCTTGCTAACCTTTCCCTGTGCTTCACCTTGCTAACCTTTCTCTGTGCTTCACCTTGCTAACCTTTTCCTGTGCTTCACCTTGCTAACCTTTCTCTGTGCTTCACCTTGCTAACCTTTCCCTGTGCTTCACCTTGCTAACCTTACTCTGTGCTTCACCTTGCTAACCTTTCCCTGTCGTCTTCTACCTTTGACTTAAACCTTTTCGTCTGTCG
>NW_013665920.1:37037-47937 GCF_000517525.1 Limulus polyphemus
AGGGTGTAGAAGTTGGCTTATTAGCTTCTGCTGTCCGTACATCGCCTTGCCGTACAGCAGCCTTGCTAACCTTTCTCTTGTGCTTCACCTTGCTAACCTTTTCCTGTGCTTCACCTTGCTAACCTTTCTCTGTGCTTCACCTTGCTAACCTTTCCCTGTGCTTCACCTTGCTAACCTTACTCTGTGCTTCACCTTGCTAACCTTTCCCTGTGCTTCACCTTGCTAACCTTTCTCTGTGCTTCACCTTGCTAACCTTTTCCTGTACTTCACCTTGCAAACCTTTCTCTGTGCTTCACCTTGCTAACCTTTTCCTGTGCTTCACCTTGCTAACCTTTCTCTGTGCTTCACCTTGCTAACCTTTTCCTGTGCTTCACCTTGCTAACCTTTCTCTGTGCTTCACCTTGCTAACCTTTCTCTGTGCTTCACCTTGCTAACCTTTCTCTGTGCTTCACCTTGCTAACCTTTCCCTGTGCTTCCATGAAAAGTTTGAATACAGTTTGTTCCTACACATTTTAAGTCTCTGTATTACAGGAGATATGTTGATGACACTTTTCTGTTGTTTAACAGTATTGCTTCGGTTAATAATTTTCTCCAGTTTTTAAAAGGGTAAGATTCCCGATATAAAGCTCAAAGTTGAAAATCAACAGAATGACCAATTTTCGTTCTCAGATGTTCATGTCTTAAAAATGGCGAGGACAAACTTACCATTGAAGTGTATCATAAACCCACTTTCACTGGGAGGACATACTTACCATTAAAGTGTATCATAAACCCACTTTCACTGGGAGGACATACTTACCATTAAAGTGTATCATAAACCCACTTTCACTGGGAGGACAAACTTACCATTAAAGTGTATCATAAACCCACTTTCACTGGACTCATTCAAATTTTGAAAGTATCGGTATTTAAAGAAAATCTGGTTAAAACCCTGCTATACAGAGCATTTAAAATATCAGGAAATCAAAATATTTTAAAGGAATAATTAAGAACATTAAACATATTCTTAGAAGAAAGTGTTTTCCGTTGTCGTTCCTAAATAGAGTAATCTACACCAAAACCCAAACTAAGTACCCTATCTGTTGTTATGTTAAATGTTTAGAAGAAAACGGTTACTTTCGTCATACCCAGCTTGGGCACTATTTCCTACGTGATTAGGAAGAAAAATATTATACAGCCATATCCACAAGTTCAGTTAAAATGTTTACTTAAAACATAGTCTAAGTTAAAAGGGCTGTTTAAGTTTAAAGACAAATGACATCCACTGAATACCTCGCTAGTGATATGTTAGTTCACGTGCTTGAGGTGAAACCAGGGATATACTGAATCAATCATAGAAGGCTCTGCAGTCCAATGAAACACTATAACACTAAAAACTTGCAATACCAGTAATATTGCTAACTACTGTATAACCAAATGTGATGTTGTATCTACCTCCAGTTTATTCCGCATAATCATCCATTTCCGGAACGAATTTCAACTTAAAATGCTAGAATCTCTTGCCATTAAGCTAAGAAACCCAGATTTATTTCTCATTTATGATGTATTTTAATTTTTGAAGATTCGGTTTTGTTTGTTTCTATAATATTTATCGCAAAGTGACGCTATGGGCCATCTGCTCCTGTCCACCGCCAGGAATCGAACCATGGATTTTCGTGTTGTAAATCCGTAAAGTTACCACTAATTCACCGGCTAACTTAACGATTAGGTAAATGAACACATTAACGTTACACTTTTTTTTCTTGAAAATTAAATTGTGACATAAGTTAAGCTTACACACAGATATAAATATAATAAAATTATCTTTGTCAATAAATAAACAACTTTAGACACATGTAGCACTTATTTATAATATACACAGGAAGAAACTTGATAGTATGATATATCTATGCATTTGTTTGATTTTGATTTTATTTAATTCTCACGAAGAACTTTGGAGAACTCTCCGCTGCTACTGTTTTAATTTTTGTTTCTCATTAAAACTTTTCCGAGTGAAAGTGTATCCTTTCTTGTATGAAACGATTTAATGACCTCGAAGCTTCATTCCTGTAGGGAGTAAGAAAGTTGGCTTTATTAGCTTCATTATCAAAATGTCCTCAAGGAATTGGCAACAAAATCCTCATTAAAACACGCTCACAAAGTTTTCTCAATTATACCGACTGTACTGCACAAACGGGTTACATTATACGTGTTTTTACTCCAGTAACTAAGACTGTGCTGTCTTGGTTGCAATTTAAGACGTCATGCAAGCTCTCTACTGTGTATGCACTAAGATATCCTAACTAAAATGAATAACTCATATGATGTGCTAAAACTGGTTGGAAACTCATAGTATGCAAAACTGGTTGGTAAATTCATAGTGTGCAAAAATGATTGATAAAATCATACTGTATAACTGGTTAGCCAAATCATGGTGTGCAAAACAGGTTGACAACATTATAGTGTGTAAAACTGGTTGATAAACTCGTAGTGTGAAAATCGGTTAGCAAACTAAAAGTATGTAACATTGTTTGGTAAAATAGTAGTATGTGTGAACTGGTTGGTAAAATCATAGTGTGTAGAGTTCGTTAGTAAAATCATAATGTGTAAAATCGATTGGCAAAACCACAGTTTGTAAAACTGGTTGGCAAAATCATACTTTATAAATCTGATTGGTAAACACATAGTAAATATAATTGGTTGGAAAATCCTAGTGCGTAGAATTAGTTGGCAACATCATAGTGTGAAGAACTGGTTGCCAAAATCACAGTAATGAAATTTGGTTGGTAACATCAGAGTGTGTAGAACTGATTGGCAAAGTCATAGTGTGTAAAATTGATTTGTAAAGTCAGTGTGTAAACATAATTGAAAAAAATAATAGTGTGTAAAACTGGTTGGTAAACTCACAGTATGTAGAACTGGTTGACAAAATCATAGTGTGCTGAACTCGTTGGTCAAATCACAGTGTGCAAAATTGATTGATAAATTCGTAGTGTGAAAAATTGGTTGACAAAATCATATTGAGTAAAATTGTTTGGAAAATCACAGTATGTAGAACTGGTTGGTAAACTCATAGCATGTAAAATTATTTGGCAAAATCGTAGTGTGTGAACTGTTTCTTAAAATTGTAGTGTGTAAAACTGGTTGGTAAACTCATAGTGTGCATAACTGGTTGGCACAATCATAGTCTACAAAGCTAATAGATAAAATCATAATGTGAATAATTGGTTGGCAAAATCATAGAGTTGAAAACAGGTTGGCAACATAATAGTGTGTAAAATCAATTAGAAAAAATAATAGTGTGCAAACTTAATTGGCAAAATCATAGTGTGAAAATTAGTTACCAAAATCTTAATGTGTACAATCGGTTGGCAAAATCTTAATGTGCCAACTAGTTGGTAAAATCGTACTGTGCACAACTGGTTTGCAACATCATAGTGTGCTAAACTTGTTGACAACATCATAATACGTAAAAATGGTTGGAAAATTCATTGTGTTTAAAACTTGTTAGCGAAACCACAGTGGGTAGAACTGATTGGCAAAATCATAGTCTGAAAATTGATTGGCGAAATTATAGTAGGTAGAACTGTTTGGCAGAATAATAGTGTGAAAAACTGGTTGGCAAAATAGTAGTGTGTAAAACAGATTTGCAACATCATAGCGTGCACAACTTGTTCACAACATCATAATGTGTAAAACAGATTGGCAAAATCATAATGTTTAAAATTTATTAGCGAAATCATAGTGAGTAAAATTGGTTGGTAAAAATCGTAATGTGTAGATAGAACTGGTTGATAAAATCATAGCTTGCAAAACTGGTTGGTAAAATTGTAGTATGAAAACCTGTTTGGTAATATCGTAATGAGTAAAATTGTTTAGCAAAATCATAGTGAGTAAAATTGGTTGGTAAAATCAGAATGTGTAGGTAGAACTGGTTGGTAAACTCATAGTGTGCAAGACTAGTTAGCAAAATCCGTTTGCGGAAAAGTGCATTCTATTTCGCAATTAATACATATTGAAATGTGTGTGTTTTTAAGTAAATACTAAACCGAGCATGTTAGTATGTTTATACGAATTAATTAATTTAATCAAATATATTTCTGGGTGCCATACCCATAATCCGGTCTTTGGTCGTCGCGAACCCTCATTATCTTTACAAGGATGATTTTGTTTGGTTGTTATTGTTTGTAAGTAAGCACAAAGCTACACAATGGGCTATCTGAGCTCTGCCCACCACGGGTATCGAAGCCCGGATTCTAGCGTTGTAAGTCCGCAGACATACCGCTGTGCCACTGGAGAGCTTGAGTAGTTTAAAAGTACATTACTAATAGGTTTCAGCACTAGTGAATAAGATAGGAATACTTTTTTTTATTTCATTATCTCATTGTAGGGAGATCAAATCTGTTAGAAGAGCGTCTATTTCTGTGTCGAGTAGTAAAATCACATTTTATTTCATTCTATCAATGCTGCTTGTGTTTGGTTTGCTGTCAAATTCAATTTTTGATCAAGCCAAAGTGGGACTTTTCTGAGGATCGACAGTCGATTTTCAAAATCGCTGAGCCATTTATTTTGTCACTATTCTGCCTATACCAAACTTGAACTAAACGTTTTGCCAAATAATCATTAGCTTTACTGACCTATTTCTATTGAATAGAGTATTATTTAGATGTATATGATAATATTAGACTTCATTTGATATTTGTTAAAACTCCCACGAGGATCGTTCCTTATTTTATAATAAAGTCACTGGAATGTAAACAGGAGTAACTGAGGAAACTTGTCGTTTATTCCCGGAACATTGTATAAAAAACGAAAGATAATATTAATAAAGATATTTACAGTAGGAAGGAGTTTTGGAGCTGGCTGTTTTGTCTTAACACTTCTCGTGTTTATCTGTTGCTTTTACTTCAATCAGTAATTTAGTATAACTATTTATGGCATTGATTTGATAAAGAGAACAAGAGCAAAAAAAAAAAGAGTTATACAGAAAGAAACTCTATCCGAACGTATGTTAGAAATAAAGACTAGAAATGGCCTTCGCCTAAAGAAGTTTTTGAATAACACTAGGCCAGAGATCTTTAAGGATTGTATGTTGTTGTTGCTAAGCAACAAAGTGGGCTATCTGTACTATGTCCACCACCAGCATCGAAACTCAGTTTTTAGCGTCATAAGTCCTTAAAGTTAAACTAACTCACGGGGGGGGGGGCTATAGTCTATGATACTTTCTTTTGTTTTGGTTTATAACATTATTTCTTACCCTGAACAAATAATTGTTAATGTTCCGATACCGAGGAGTGAATATTACATTTAGAGAGCTTTTGATGTGGAATTGTACTTAATATAAAAGTAAATATAAACACACACATATATATATATCTTGGACTTAAGATCAAACTTAATAGATTGTTTTTAAAACAGACAGTGATTTTTGTTTCTTAATTCGAGAAGCAGTGGTGTAACCAGGAGTTCCGAGAGAGGAGGACACCTCAACGTGCTATTGATGAACCGACAAAATTTAATCATCGGCTATGCAACCCCGTCACCCTTTTATTATACCACTATGTAGAAGTCTATAAAATATCAATAAATATGGCGAGACGTAAACCTGATAACACCACATTTTGGTGATACTTGAGCATCCATCTAGTAATACTCTCCTTCTTATCCATCCCCTAAACGCTTAGTATAGTCGTAACCAATGTGATTATGAATACAGAAGTAAAGTTACTATGATGCACCACATTGATTCCCAAATTAAAATATAGGTATCAAAGATTATACGATTATAGTTTTCGGCATAGGACTCTGTAAGAAAAAGTTTTCCAATTATATATAAATACAATAAATTTCTTTACTTTGTGATTCAACTGTATAAAACATTGTCAGGTTTATGATCTACTCCCCTCTCGTTTATTGTATACATACAGAGATTAAGTGCCATTATATTAAAATGATTTTGGAGCCTCACTGCGTCATTAAAATCCAAGACGTCACGTCCAATCATGCTCTATCTGACGACCGTGAATCTAGATAATAGCCCAGAGCAGCGTAGTTTTCGTTGCAAAAACTGCGTCTTAAGATTGTCGTGACCAAACCACAATATTCGTCTCTGTTGGCAATTTATAGACCATCTTATTTACAAATACGACATTTTTCTAGCGTTTGTTTCAATAGTCTGATTGTTGCTAACTCCAGTGACTTGGGTGGCATGTCTTTGTATGGAATAGCATGGATACCTGTTTCATTCTCCAGCTTCTTGAAGTATGCGTGGTGGAACGGACATGTCGTGGAAGCAGCTTGTGTACACGTGACTTTTGCTGCTTTTCCAGATGTTGATCCTTCTTGTTTATGTTGTATACTGTTGCCTGGAACAAATGGATGGCTTTTGCCACTGACCTTTGTGTTCGTGAATTCTCACCTGTTTCAAGACATAGAGCATTGTTTGTGGCGACTGGATGATCTTGGTGTTCCAAGCTGATCTACATTATTTTGTTTTCCAATGTCATTACGTATAAGATGTACTGCCATCTCGAAAGTCCCTAATTTGAATACGTCTTTATGATCTGAGTGTTTTAATATTTGGCATTGAAAAAAGAGATGTTAGATAACCTTCAAAAATTGATCAGTTGGTGGTGATATCACAATACCTGGGCCACCAAACAATATGCTTGTCACATAACTTGCTGCTTCGTATATTGGAAATCGTTTTAATACAATGCACTCAATCCTCTGAATAACATGAGCTGTTAATTATATATATAATCTAATGAGAGTCTCCAGTGGATAGCACTATCGAATATTTATCTTTTCAAGTTTTTTCCTTCTCTCTCTCTCTGTCAGCAACAAACTCGAATGATGTGATTCACCACTTGATAAATTTGTATTATTTCTGACAGAGATGTTTCGATAAAACTTTGTTTCTATTTCAAACGTTATAAACGTTTAAAGATACAGACTTTTAATAACTCACCGAACACCAATGATCTATGTATGAAAGCCACTCTGTTCGCAACTCTCCCTTTGTTGGTAACATTCAAATTGTCTCAGTGATTAGTCTCAAGCGGAAGTCTCGTGATCAAATCCCAGTCATGTGAAGTTTTTTATAGCTATTTATTAATAACGTCTCAAGCGGAAGTCTCGTGATCAAATCCCAGTCATGTGAAGTTTTTTATAGCTATTTATTAGATTATTAACTCAATATGTTTAGAGCAAGATCATATAATATTAGGGAAAACCAAAATAACACGATAGCTGAAATTATGGATTTAAATTATCTATTAACTTCCTTTTACAAAAATCTGGGTGTCATAATGGTTATAGTGTTCGATGCCCGTGGAAGACTCGCATTCAAATCCTAGTCGATTCATGATTTTATGTTAATTTTCTTATGGTTATTAGGATATTTATTTATTCGGAAAAATACAAATACCATTACAGATTAAATAAGTGACGGAAGTTATGTCTATTCATAATTAATGAAAGGGTATCTTAGGACATGAAAAGTTGTTTCCCTTATATGTAACTGTAAAAAAACGCAAAAACGCCTATACAAACTTGAAAACGCAAAATTTGTATGTACCTTACCTTGGAGCCAAAAACCTTCAAGGCAAATTTAGTGAAGATTCAACAACAGGGGAAGAAGTAGTGGTAAAAAACGCCCATAAAAACCCGCAAAATGCAAAACTGAAAATTTGTATGTACCTCTCCATGGACCCAAAAATATTCATGTCAACTTTGGTGAAGATCCATCAACAATGGGAGAAGTAGTGGTAAAAAGCACCCATAAAAACCGCAAAATGCAAAACTGGAAATTTTCTTTGTACCCCCGCATGGACCTAATGAACCAGGCCCGGCATGGGCAGGTGGTTAGAGCGCTCGACTCGCAGTCTACGGGTTGCGGGTTCGAATCCCAGTCACACCAAACATACTCGCCATTTCAGCCGTGGGGGTGTTATAATGTGACGGTCAATCCCACTATTCGTTGGTAAAAGAGTAGCCCAAGAGTTGGCGGTGGGTGGTGATGACTAGCTGCCTTCTCTGTAGTCTTACACTGCTAAATTAGGGATGGCTAGCGCAGATAGCCCTCGTGTAGCTTTGCGCGAAATTCAAAAACAAACAAACCTAATGAACCTCCATGTCAATTTTGGTGAAGATCCATCCACATCCTACGAAGAGTTACATGGACAAACAAGAGACAGTAATAATATATTTATACAGACAAACACTAGTGTCTTTATATGTGAAAAAATATTTTAAAAATCTTTACAACCCTAATTGGTGTGGATACAATAGATTATTATTGATGTTTTTCAACTTAGATAAGAGATTTTTAAAAATTTAGTCACAAATACTATAAGCATTTAACTTCGCGCATTTTCCTTTCATCTTCAAGTTTTTGCCTTTGCCATCACAATTAATAAATAGAGATTTGACCATGTATGAATATTTCTTCAACAACAAGTTTTTGCATGGTTCAATCTATAAGTCAAAATTATAATCAAGGACAACTTGTAGGAAATGATCAAATACACACAAAAAATTGTTCTGTGAAATGCTAGAAAAAGGATAAACATTCTTTATACATATATTGTTAGTATATGATTAATTTCTTAGAAAACATTTATGCACATTTAATTTTCAGAAGATAAATTAATCAGCATTTACCGTCATATGACGGGCATTCAGTTAGCTAGTAAGGATATGAAACTGAGCAGATGGTACCATCATGGCACTATGAGCAGTACCTTTCATTATCATTAAGGTTTGTTTTGAATTGCGCGCAAAGCTACACGAGGGCTGTCTGCGCTAGCCATCCCTAATCAAGCAATGATAGACAGCAGCTAGTCAGCATCACCCAGCTCTTGGACTACTATTTTACCTAAGAATAGTTAGATCAATCGTAACGTTATAACGCCCCCACACAGCTGAAAGGGTGAGCATGTTCGGTGACGGAGATTCGAACCCTAACCACCAGGCCATGCCTTATATTATTAAGGATATAAAAAGCATTAAATTATTTCAGTAAATGTCCGACAAAAAATAAAATTGCTGTTTTCCCAATCCTTGGAAGATGAGATGCTCCTCCACCACGTAATGTAACGAATTTTATAATTCTTTAAATCTGTCTACGAAAGTAAGGCGAACCCTTTCCTGTTTGGCTCTATGTATTATAAATAAAGTTCAACGCTTTTCCTTTTTCGTCCTTTGGACAGGAAATAAAGGTCAACACCTCTTTATTTCTATTACGCATGGTAAACAGTAAGGCTAGTAATCCTTATTTTTGTGTATCCATATAATTTCTGTTGTTGTCACTTAAATATTAACATCAGCGTACCTTATTTTTGCCATATTGAAAAGGTAATTAAGTTCCCAAGGCACTGGAACTTAACAACAAGCACCTTTGTTTTTAATGTAACATTAGATGAAACAGAGTTTAGTATGAAATGAACAATGAAATTAATGAATTCGTGCCCTGCGGCTTCTCTCCCGCTGAAAGGTGGAGAGAAAAATAGTAATTTCCTCCAGTGAACAATGAAGGAACGTATATATTCTCGCCGCTTGGTCTTCTTGCAGCATCTGTTTGTTGTCAGGAGCATCTGGTGACACGGAAGATTAGTGGGTGTAGCAGAGGCTGCTGAATTGTAGATTTTACTTAGATAGGCTAAGGAGGTGAATTCCTGATGCTAATGTTATACTGAGAGCCTCGATAACCAGATCTAGAGAAGACAGCTCAATACCTAAATACAGACGATAAGTTAATGAACTAATAACTATGCAGTCAGAGCTATAGCATTCTGTCAAAAAGAAGAATCGTGGAAGCCCCACTGACTTTTAAATTACATAGATAACTAGACACCGTATGACTAGAGTTCAAAGAAAATGGATAAACTTTTCTCTCTCTCTTACCACGGGAATTTTCATCATTGAGGCATTGTTAAATACTTTTTCAATTTAGGCCGCAAGAGTTTTTGTTTAAAAGTTGTTTTTTTCATTCTATAATAATGAATCCGATTTATTTATTTATAAATGTGATATGTAACACGTTATTGTGACATGGTAACATTTTAGTTGGAAATACTTTACTGTGCTTAACTTTCCCCATTTCTGTACATTATAATAATATATCTATATATATGTTTGTCGTGTATTTGATGTTAACCACAAAACAACATAATGAGCTATCGGTGCTGTGCCAACCACGGGTATCGAAACCGCAGTGACAAAACATATATCCCACCTTTTCGTGTATGCTAGACTCATACTTTTATGTTAAGTTATTGCTATGACAATTAAAAACTTTATATTCTGTTATGGTAAAAACATTTTTCAGTGAAAGAAATGTTATTTGATAGTTTAAATATTTATCTGTTTCGATAGATTCCAGTAATTCGTTTTGACATATCAATAATGGGCGAGTTCGGGGTTTTAAATTAGTCTGACAACATAAAAACTGTGAACTGTGTTGCTCTTTTGTTTGCTATTTGTAATGTGTCGTGACAAAGTAGACTGCAGTGTTTCTAAGTCTAGGAAAACTCTGGTAAATCCCACAACTTCATCAGAGTTAGTTATGTTATTTCTTTTTTTTAATAGACTTTAACGTAACGACAACCTTTAGTTTCGCGTTCGGTAGTAGGACTAATCTGATGAAAATTCTTATTTGTTTGTCTTTAAGCGAAAAGCCACACAATTGACTATCTGCACTGTTTGTTACCGGGTCGCCTTCAGTCCATCTTGATGCAGAAAGTACCATGTTGGTTAACGGGTTGCCTTCAGCACATCTTGATGCAGGAGGCCTCATGTTGGTTAACGAGTTGTCTTCGATCCGTCTTAATGTAGGGGGTATCATGTTCGTTACCGGGTCACCTTCAGTCCACCTAGATGCAGAAGGCCGCATGTTCGTTACTGGGTCGCCTTCAGTCCA
>NW_013665920.1:48769-53442 GCF_000517525.1 Limulus polyphemus
GTTGTTATCAGTCGATCTTGATGCAAGAGGTCTCATGTTGGTTAACGGGTCGCCTTCAGTCCATCTTGATGCAGGAGGACTCATATTCGTTACCGGGTCGCCTTCAGTCCATCTTGATGCAGGAAGTCTCGTGTTGGTTAACGGGTCGCCTTCAGTCCATCTTGATGCAGGAAGTCTCATGTTGTTCACCGGGTTGCCTTCAGTACATCTTGATGCAGGGGGTCTCATGTTGGTTACTTGGTTGTCTTCAGTCGATCTTGATGCAGAAGGTCGCATGTTCGTTACTGGGTCGCCTTCAGTCCATCTTGATGCAATAGATCTCATGTTGTTTACCGGGTTGTTTTCAGTCGATCTTGATGCAAGAGGTCTCATGTTGGTTAACGGGTCGCCTTCAGTCCATCTTGATGCAGGAGGACTCATATTCGTTACCGCGTCGCCTTCAGTCCATCTTGATGCAGGAAGTCTCGTGTTGGTTAACGGGTCGCCTTCAGTCCATCTTTTAATTACTAGATTTGTTCAGTGTTTATTCTGTTGATATATAGTTTTGTTTTAAGTTTGATTATTTAATTATGTAATTTGGTGGTGTTTTCCTTTTTTAATGAATGAAGTTCCGAAAAACGTTACACAATAAAATGAGCCTAACAGTAGCACTAACATTTCCAACACGAGACCTCCTGCATCAAGATGTACTGAAGGCAATCCGGTAAACAACATGAGACCTCCTGCATCAAGATGTACTGAAGGCAATCCGGTAAACAACATGAGACCTCCTGCATCAAGATGTACTGAAGGCAACCAAGTAACAAACATAAGACTTCCTGCATCAAGATGGACTGAAGGCGACCCGTTAACCAACACGAGACTTCCTGCATCGTAAACGAAAGGAAAGATTTCAAAACCTAAATAAATAAAGAAAACTTTTCTGAATAAAATTCTAATCAACAAGTGTTTATAGCCTTCATTCCCTCTTTTCAAACACGTGAACGTTTCTGACTAGCTTAGAAAAATGTTTGGCTCCAAGAATAGTTTTCTCGTAGATTTAAGTAAAACAAAATATTCACGATTTTTCATCATTCACATCTTTAAAAAACGTAATATGTAACTATATTATCTTTAATATCTTTGTATATTGTTTGTAAAATTGTTACTTCAATCCAAATATATTTCACTAACCATGCTCTTAATTCCATGCTTGATTTGCGTTGTGCGGAGTTATTTTGCACTCGGTTAACATTTTAAAGAAAGAGTAAAAGATTTTTCTAAGCAAAAGCTATTTGGTCTGTACAATAACATATTTCGTTTTGATGTTTGTAATCAATAACAATCGGCAAATTATTCAAAACTAATGCAATAAATATTACACAATATTTTTAAGCACAGGTTCTATACAGGTTTAAAGTATAATAGCATTTCAACCGCAAATTCTGCGTGTTGTATGCCGCTGCCGATGAGGCCTTTCGCAAGTACTAAAGCTCATTATGGCAGATGGATTTACATCACGCAAAGTTTCAGTTGAAGCGTTACTTATATGAGTCATTTACTTGATGCTATTACAATTTCATAGCATATACATTAATCCCTAGTTTTTGATGTGATTTTAGTTTTGGTCTAATTAAGTTACATTCTAGAGCTAGACTCATGATAGGCCTAAACATGATCAAGCAAAGACCTGCACGCATCCTGAGGACTTCTAATCTGATATTACAAATATAGAATACCTGGATTAATAGTTTCCTATTTGTGAGAGGTAGAAGACAACAAAAAATTGTACTGTAAAGTTAATCATTATAGTTACAATTCTAATAAATTATATGTTAGTTTAGGTTACTGGAAGTCATTAAACCTATAATGTTTTTTCTGTCGATTGCTTACAAAAGCTATCTATAATACTAACAGTTTCACTAACCAAAGCTGTTAGTATTACTAAATATTGAATTTAAGGTTGTTCAAATGACTAAAGCAGAAACTGTTTGATTCTATAGATAATTATATATAGCAACTGTGTTCGTGTATTTGTATTCTATTAGTTTTCGAGCACAAAGCCACACAATAGGCTATCTGCGCACTGCCCACCCGAAACCCGGATTTTAGCTGTGTCCGTAAGGCTACAGTTGACCCACCAGGGGACAGAACCATTAAAATAATCTAAATTATATAGTGTAAAAGCTCTATAGAGAATTGTTTTTTCATATAGACTAATCATTAGCCGCAGTAAAACTCTACATAATTCCATAAAATTCAAAGTTGTATTGAAACCTTTTAGAAATATTGCATACAAACTCTATCAGGGATTTCCCTCATATAGATTAATCATTGGCCACAGTTACATTTTGTAGAGTTCTGTAAAATTCAAAATTATATATACAGAAACACATTAGAAGTATTCTCAAATTTAAATCTTTACAGCAGTACCTTTTACCCATATTTCTAGCCCCCCAATCTGCGGACTTACAACGCTAGAAACCGGGTTTCGATAGCCGTGGTGGGCAGAGCACAGATAGCCCTTGTATAGCTTTGTGCATAATTAAAAACAAACAAACCATATTTCTAGGGGGTGTCACGAGCTGTCTGCGCTGAATCAAAATTTTCTTTTTAGTACTCGAGATGTATGAGTGGTCTATATATCACCTTTATTATGAACTATGTTGAACTGTGTTTTCATCCTTGTATGCCCCCGATTGGCACAGCGATACGTCTGCGGACTTACAACGCTAGAATACGGGTTTCGATACCCGTGGTGGACAGAGCACAGATAGCCCATTGTGTAGCTTTGTGCTTAGTTACAAACAAAAACAACCAAACAAAATCATCCTTGTAAAGATAATGAGGGTTCGCGACGACCAAAGACCGGACGCGAGGGTCGTCTGGAAAATCCGGCCGAGAAACACTGCTCTACAGTGTTTGGCAGGATATTTTGATAAGAGATGTGTTAAGCACAGAAATATAATTCAAAAGAGAACGTATTTCGAAACACTGTCTAGAGTAAATCGATCGTTTCATCTGTCTACTTTCCTTCATTATATGTAAAGCCAAAGATCTTCCTCAGCTGCATTTTCCGAGTAGATATTGCATATTAGTCTTTCGTAAATTAATAAGTTTGTATTATGATATTACGCATGTGTGTTCTATTCTACTCTTTTTAAATCACATGAAAACGACCCCCCCCCTTTTTTTATATGAGTCACGTTGTTATGACAACTGGTTTGGAATCTCTGGAGAATCCCTGCTTACTAGGACGAACGTTTCGAGTATCATGAATATGAGTTATCAAATCAACAGGGATTATGAAATGTATCAAACACCCTTTTCTTAGGTAGAAACGTAGATCGCGTTAGTGACGTGTACAACAATTTTCATCATCATTTCGTGATTGATCTCCTAATTCTATTTCGTCACGTTGTTCTGACAAAATACCTCGCATCATCTTCTGAACTACAGTATCCATTCCTACTTCAGTATATTTATATGTTTTGGTTTTCTTAAAATGATAATCTGTTATTCCTTTTTTTTTTTTTGCGTGGATGTAGGTTGTACTATACATTGTAGAGTGAAGGGTATTTGGGCAATGGATCCGTCATCTCTCCGTGACACTGCTTATACAGCAGTGTTTATGTGTTAACGTTCTGTGTGTGAATTTATTTATTTGTTTATATACACTTATAGTACCGGTACCGCCACCCTGTTGATTTTTAAAACTTACCCCTATACCCAGGTTTTGAAACCGTCGCTAGATCTTGTGATTCTTACTAGATAACTCGATCGGTTTGTCATTTTTGATCAGACCAATCGGATCAAAGTGTCTTTTGTACTACAAGTGTTTGGTGGGTATCACCTGTTGTAGAATAAGTTCAACGTTGCAGTCGTTGAAACGCCCCACGCGGCTATCAGATTCGTTCAGAACTCTACGTACTTAACCTCATACTGAGTAGTCTGAGTAGGTCACTTATTAACTATTTTATTTATATTACATTTTATAAACTTTTGTACATTCAAATATAAAATACCATAAAATACCGTTAATCATAAGCTTCACCCTAGTAGTCTACTGTATAAAGACGAAAAGCCGTTCGTCTGTCACGCCGATATTTTCGACCGTTGCGGTACCGATTGACACGCAACTTGCACGAAACGACGGCGCTTTATGCCGCGACAAGCAAGTTTGTCTTATCAAAATTCTTCCAGCCATACATATATATAAAACGGACGGTGCGATACTTGTGCATATAATTATATTTAAGGATTAGGTTGGTAGAGGTCGTGATGAATAATAAAATCGAATCGGATATACGCGCGTCGTCCCACGCTTGGCATTCTGGCGCACAAAAATCATAATCATTGGCTGAAATTCCACATTATATTTGCTTGGTTGTCAAGGAAACAAATTGACGTAGCATCACCAAATTTTGTCTTATCGGAACCCTCAGCTACAATTCTATAATAACTCGCATGTTTTACCCGCAGTGCATTTTATTTTTAAATTGCTCAAATTAAATCGCGCTTCTTCAGTTCGGCAGGCTAAGAAAGCCAAAACCAGGAAGACAGTCCAAAGAGAAGACCACGAAATTCTTAATGAAATTCACTGCCTTTACCATCACAATTAATAATTTGCAGGGTCATTTGTTTGTTTGTTTGAAGTTAAGCACAAAGCTACACAATGGGCTATCTGTGCTCTG
>NW_013665920.1:54023-59515 GCF_000517525.1 Limulus polyphemus
TGCTCTGCCCATCACGGGTATCGAAACCCGGTTTCTAGCGTTGTAAGTCCGCAGACATACCGCTGTGCTACTGGGGGGCTTGCAGAGTCATACAGTTGTCTTTTAGAATCAGCTTTTCTTATGTTTCAGTCTATAAGGATTTATCAAGAAGAACATTTGAACATAACTAAAAAAATATACAGAAGTCAAAACGCTAATCAAGCAATACTTAAAGGAGATGACCAAATATACATAAAAAATGTTTTCGTGAAATACTAGAAATCGGATGGCCATTCTCTATACATATATTGTTAGTAGATTATAATTAATTTTTAGAAAACATGTTCATAAAACATTTATTTAGATATAATTTTGAGAAGAAAAATTAATCAATGTATTGTTACGCCTCTGTTCGTTTGTTAATTTCAGGTATAAATTATTTCCGAGGAACTTCAGCGATACAAGTATTTTCTTAAATAAAACTAGTTTATTCTTTCTCGATACAACTTTGTAATGCACAGAATTTCCACAGTCACTTTAACTTATCTACTTTTATAAACACATGCTATAATTCACAGCGATTCACACACTTTACTTACGGTGCCTATTGTTCACTTGACTCAATTATCTATCTCTATATCTATCTATGCAATTTTATCTTTCTCGCTTTATTTACCGGGTTTATATACTAAAAAAGAGGGCGCCTGGAACAAACTAGAATTGCCAGGAAAATTCATGATCCTTCGAGAAACTCCAGCGCGCATGCTCCCATCGTTGCGTGACTTCCGCTGTCGTAAGAGTATATTTCCCGTCATATGACGGGCATTCAGCTTGTTTATGTTCCTATTATGAAAAGCGCATGCCTTCACTGTGGGTTTTTGGTATACAAAGTACATACAGTAGAGCGGGCATGGTCAGGTGGTTAGGGAGCTCGAATCGCAATCTGCGGTCGCGGGTTCAAATCCACGTTCCACCAAACATGCTCGCTCTTTCAGCTGTGGGGCTATATAATGGGACGACAAATCCCACTATTCATTGGTAAATGAGAAGCCCAAAAGTTGGCGGTAGGTGGTGATGACTATCTGCATTCCTTCTTGGCTTACACTGCTAAATTAGGGACGGATAGCGCAGATATCCCTCGTGTAGCTTTGTGCGAAATTCAAAAACCAAACCAAACAGAAATAGTGCTAGCCTTGAAATATATTTGGAAATAAAATCTCCAACGACTCTTACATACTATATATGTAAAGTATACAACAGAAAATAATAGAAAAGTCTAGATAAAATTATATTCTACTAAAATAATGAAACAGACCCACTACTGATGAATTTCAACAATAAATGTGTTTACGATTTGCAAAACCAAAACTAAAAAAAAAAAAGAAATTCGTTTCTAGACTCGGTGCATCCTGGAAGTCTTTGGTAAGTACGTGTGTATTAACGAATCCCTCTCCATGAATAGTCTGTAGATCTCTGAGATCGATGACTTTAACAAATGGCCAGTTGTAAAGATGACAGTAACATCTCATGTAGTTATTTGTATCTGTAAGCTCCTGCCTTTGTAATTTGTATTTAAATGTTGTAGACAATTTTCAAGTTGACAATTTTAGTAGACAAATAAAGTATACACTGAGTAGAAATCTAAGAAAAAAGGGGTACAAATTTAGAAGAGCAGTTTTACAGTCTGCTTTGGCCTTAGGCTCATATATACAATCACAGCAGTGGTGTCCAACACTAAGCATATTAAAAGCTGATGAAATAACGATCGCACTTCCATTTGATTTGATGGAATTTGTTCTATTTACAAAACAAAGATTCATAACGCTAGCCAACCTCACATTTAAAATATATAAAGTTTTCTGTACTATTTATATGTGTAACGTTTGATCACGTGACGGAATAAACAGTCTTTTTGTGTTATTACGATAGTTTCTACATGATTGACCTGGTGGAAAGTAAGCGAAAAAAAAAGGGGAAATATGTGTTCGTAGAAAAACTATCCGTAATTCAAAAATACAAATGTCTGAATAAAAAAAGAGCTGTGCACTAAGAAAGTTTTCTCCCAACCTAGGTACAAAAGTGAATAAGAAAACTGTCCACCTAGGCAAAGTTGGGGTAGTTAAGACGAGACCTATTTTTTCACAAACTAATATACTCCAGAGATAGCCTTGCCAATGGGAAAAGTTATTAGTACCTTAAGGAATATAGATTATTGAGTTTACATAAGCAAATATTTTATCATTAATTCAGCAGAAAGTATCCTGAACAGGGAAAATTTAATCTGTTTTCTGTATTCCAATGTCATCTATCTAAAAAGGCACTCTATTCCGATATTAACCAGTAATAAGAAGCAAAATGACTTTTTATTTTGAACTTATGAACGAACCAGAGCAGCTGTATCTAGCGTGTAGTCATTTCTTGTAACCATAACAACCACTGTTAAACGAACACTCGTTACGTTTCACTGAAAGAGATCTGGACGAGGTAGCATAGTAACATCGTTGTCAATTGCAGCGTTTCTGCTTGAAAGGCTTCAGATATTACAAGTGTTCGACATAGAGAACCTTTTAATATTGCAGTGTAATGCATTCAACTGGTATAATTTGTTTTCTATGTTATATGGAACTTTAAGTAAATATGTCAAATACATAGTATATAGTACTGGACTTTACCAACCTTATGAAAGCCCACGCAAAGAAACTAAACGTCGTTGTTCAGAAGCAGTCCAGAACAAGTTTATTAAATTTAAATAATTCTAGCATATTCTCTATTTCAGGAATATGTTGTTTTTTTATAAAAGAATTGCTATCCCAGATATTGGTTATGTTATTGTACGGATCTGCTTAGACTGCCGATGATCAAGGCACTTAATGCTTTATATGATATTCAATTTGATGCAGTTATAGGGAGAATGTCAATACCTTATATTTAAGTAAGGTGTAGGAAGACTGATCACTGCAGCAAATTAACTTCCTGTGAGATTAGGTCAGGTAATAATACGTATTTACTTCTGTCAGTAAATCATTAAATATATAATTAGCTTATAGCCAGCTAGGCCGGCTGTGAATTACCTGCATGCCATTTGTTGTCTCTCAAAGGTTGCTTCTAATGCGGAATTAATTAAGCTACGTGCTAAGTTCAATTAAACCTCTTTTAGTTGGCAGATTAAACCTTATAGTTTCTAGACAAAGTAAACACCGAGGGGAACGCATTGAATGAAATGTAATACTTCATTAGTGAAAACCTACAAAGAATTGAAAATTCCATTATTTCAATATTGTTGACAGCCATGTAGTAATATTCTAAGAATTAGAAATGCCAGTATTTCAATATTGTTGACTGCCATGAAGTAATATTCTAAGAATTAGAAATGCCAGTATTTCAATATTGTTGACAGCCATGAAGTAATATTCTAAGAATTAGAAACGCCGGTCTTTCAATTTAGTTGACAACCATGTAGCAATATTCTAATAATTAGAAACGTCGATCTTTCAATATTGTTGACAGCCATGTAGCAATATTCTAATAATTAGAAACGCCGGTCTTTCAATATTGTTGACAGCCATGTAGCAATATTCTAATAATTAGAAACGCCGGTCTTTGAATATTGTTGACAGCCATGTAGCAATATTCTAAGAATTAGAAACGCCAGTCTTTTAATATTGTTGATAGCCATGTAGCAATATTCTAAGAATTAAACACGCCGGTCTTTCAATATTGTTGATAGCCATGTAGCAATATTCAAAGAATTAGAAACGCCGGTTTTTCAATATTGTTGATAGCCATGTAGCAATATTCAAAGAATTAGAAACGCCGGTCTTTCAATATTGTTGACAGCCATATAGCAGTATTCTAAAAATTATAAACGCCGGTCGTTCAATATTGTTGACAGCCATGTGGCAATATTCAAAGAATTAGAAACGCCGGTCTTTAAATATTGTTGACAGCCATATAGCAATATTCTAAGAATTAAAAGTGTCTGTATTGTTGCGAGATATATATAGTACTATTCTAATAGTTACCCTTCAAATATGTAATTTTGATTTACGTTATTTGGAAAAGCTTTTATATAAACAAATATATATATGTGTGTATGTGTATGTATACACACACTTACATATTTGCTTGCTAACGGCTATTATTCTAGATTCACGAAGCGCTAAACCTTGAGGAACATGGATTTTCAATATGGATCGATTGCAAAATCTACAATTCTACAGCTCATTTAAAACTGGGATTCTACAATACACTGAAGAGAATTTACTGAGAGTTTTTAAAATGCAAACATTTGCTCTTCAGGGGTGAAAATAAATAAGAAGGGGAATTATTGGTTTTCTTGCATTATGCTTAATCCATTTCTTCATCTTACATAGGCTCTTAGTAACATGCCTAAGGCTTACCCTACACTATTTTGGATCAAGCTATGTACTTAGTTTGTTTGTTATGAATTTCGCGCAAAGCTACACGAGGGCTATCTGCGCTAGCCGTCCCTAATTTAGTAGTGTTAGACTAGAGAGAAGGCAGCTAGTCATCACCACCCCCCGCTAACTCTTGGGCTACTCTTTTACCAACGAATAGTGGGATTTACCGTCACATTATAACGTCCCCACAGCTGAAAGGGCGAGCATGTTTCGTGTGATGGGGATTCGAACCAGCGACCCATAGATTGTGAGTCGAGCGCCCTAACCACCTGGCCATGCCGGGCCGCTATGTGCTTAGAGAGAAACTAAAACTCAACCTAACAATCAGTATAGCTTGTTGAATATAATTTTATTATGTTTCTAGTTCTAAAGGTTTGAATGCATTGTCTCATAAGTGGCGTACCCTTGCTATTAACATTATTTTCTGCCATAATTCAAACAATATCTTACGAGGTTCGGCAAGCTTAGGGGTTTTAAGTTAGTCCTAAATATATATATATATATATAATAAACTAACAATGTAAAACAATCTCTACAACAGCTGTTGGCTTGAACTACTATCGTAGAAGTATTGTTTGTCACTAATGTGAAAAAAAAAAAAAAAAATTTTTTCACTAATTGAAATCTGAGTGTGCTATTACACAGAAGTATTGTTTGTCACTAATGTGAAACAAGGAAATCTGAGTGTGCTATTACACAGAAGTATTGTTTGTCACTAATGTGAAACAAGAAAATCTGAGTGTGCTATTACACCAACAGTGGGGTTTGTCAACTGTTGCGAATTACATTTTATCCCGAACGAGTCTCCAAATGATAATCTAGATTTAGAAATTAAATAATTGTCGAATATATCCAATTTATGATACTTGCCAGCAATATTGATACACATAGTTGTTTTAATACAAATATACTTTAATATACAAACAATAACACAATTTACAATAACAGTTATTACAAATAATGATCTATGTACAAAAGTTTTATAAACTTACAAACAATATTGAGCCCTCTACCTGGTCTGAAACTTCCTTGATATCTTATCGAGGGTTCACGATGAGTGAATTAATTTTTGAGTAGATGTAGATAGAATAG
>NW_013665920.1:60487-74848 GCF_000517525.1 Limulus polyphemus
TGAGAAACATCTTGCCTAATTTATGGTCAAAAGAAATGCCTCATAATTTTGTCACATGTCTTGTTGACACCTAAATGACCTCCCATTGGGGAGTTAATGGGCAACTTTCAATATTTCAGAATGATACGCTTTGGGAAGAACAATTTGGTAAACTACAGCCCAGTCCTCTAAAGCTGGTACATCTGGTAGTCTCCATTTCCTCATAAGCACATCATGTTTGAAAAATAACCATTTGGAACTTTCTCGAGTTCATCTTTTGGGAGTGCATATTTAAGTAGTGAAGAGATATGCGGAACCTTTTCTTCCTCAGCGATTAGTTTACTTTTAGCAAACGGAACTTCACTAGATGAACCAAATCTCTCACGTCCATCGTTATCACTCCTCGAAGAATTGTCAGTAAGACAATCATCCACAAGACCCTCGTTGGATCCAAGAAATGTCTGAGACAAATCTATAATATTGTCCTCTGAGTACGTGTCTATCATTTGTTTTGTGATTAATTTCTTAGCCTTAGTTCAGTGGTGTGCAGGGGTTCTATGATGCTCGGGGCCTTGGGGAAGGGCGGAAAAGGTTCTACTATTCGATTCGACTCTTTGCATTGGATGCACTCCCGATATGGATGCCCGGGCAACTTTCGCCCCCCCCCCCTTCTGCACGCTACTGCTTTAGCTATAGTCACAGCACACGAGGGAAATACATCTGGATTCTCCAGAATGAGAACATCATCCTTAGATGAAACAGTGGTCAGCTTGCTAACAATTTTGGGTTCGGCAACAACTTTTCCCCCAGCCAACTCGTTTCCAAACAATAATGATGCAACCCTTAATTGGCAGAGTAGGTCTTACTCCAACCACAACCGGTCTCGAAACTAGGTCTGATGCCAAATAAATGTTATGAAGAGGAACATTAACAAAGCCACCCTCAATACCCTCAGTAATAACAGACTCATCAGTGGCACAACTCGAATCTAAAGGCAATATATCTTCTAACAACAATGACTGAGTCGCCCCAGTATCATGCAGAATACATATGGGTATGGGATTGCTAGTGTCATTTGTCACAGACACAGAACCAACAGACACAAAAGGTCTAAATTCCTCCCTGACTACATC
Organism: Limulus polyphemus; assembly: GCF_000517525.1. NCBI lineage: Eukaryota > Metazoa > Arthropoda > Merostomata > Xiphosura > Limulidae > Limulus > Limulus polyphemus. The sequence continues at coordinate 61,600 of NW_013665920.1, forward strand.
AGCCTTTATATCAGTGGCCAAATCAACAACAGCGGGGGATATAGTGAAACTACGTCCATATGTGGATACAAAGCACTGGGTGCTGCCTCCTTTGTTTTTTCTCTTTTTTTAAACACCAACAATCGGACATAACATGACCAGTTTTTTTACAAAAATGGCAAACAGGCCTTGATGGTTTTGATGAAGTTTTATCCAGACTTCAGAAGATTTCGAACTAGAGGAACTGGATGTTTTTAGAAGAATCGTCAACTTTAGTGGATTGAACAAATAAAGGATTTTGCTGAGATGGCAGGGATTTCTTTGTATGAAACGGGGTTTTATGCGTTAAAGTGTAGTCATCGGAAAGAGCGGCTGCTTCCTGTAGTGTTTCAACTTTCTTTTCATCTAAGTAAGTTTTAAGGTCTTCATGTGCACAACGTTTAAATTCCCCAATTAGATATATTTGTCTTAGTTTGTCGAAACTGTTGCCAATATGCATAAAATTACAACATCGATCAAAATAAACATCCTTTTCGTGGGCAAATTCCATATAAGTTTGATTATCTTGTTTGCGATAACTTCTAAACTTTTGGCGATAAGCCTCTGGTACTAACGTATGCTTTGAGAATAGCTGCTTTAACCTTATCATAATTCGTACAATCTTCTAGAGATAGAGCAGCATAAGGTTATTGTGATTTACCAATTAAAACACTTTTAATAACGATCATTTTTTGGTGGGCCATTCCATGGTTTGTGCAACCTTCTCAAAATGTTGGAAATATTTATCTACTTCATTTTCATTGAATGGTGGTACTTTAACATATCGATTAAGTTCAAAGTTGTCATTTTGCCTTAGTCGATCGGAGTCTAATTTCCATTTGTTTCAGCTTAATTTCTTTGTCGGGTTCATTGCGAGTTTTTGTTGGCCTCGAGATGTTTAGTTTCTCTTTCAGCTCCTTCGATACGAGCTTGTTCTCTCTCGGCTTCGATACGAGTTCATTCAAGCTCGATTTGTTTGAGTTTTAGCTGATTCTCTAACTTATTTTTATCACTCGACTCTGACTGGCCAGTAGCAACACTAGAATATTCTTCTAATACTTCCTCAGGCAACAAATCATCATCGACTAGTATTTCAATAATACGCTTTTTTTCGTTCATTTTTTCTCATTGATCTTTTCACTTCTAGTTTTAAAACTTTGGTAATTTCGATCAATTCATTTTTGTTATTTATTTCTAGTTGTTCGAGGGAGAGTGATTGAAGAAAATCTTGATAATCAGAATGATCAAATCTCATTGGCACTGATAAATATTAATTGAATTATGATTTGAATTTAGATCGAATTTTGTCTCTAATTCAGATCTCTGACACGAGTCTCCAAATTATTATGTAACGTATTATAATTTCGAATAGCCCGAGACTAAGTTAAATGATAATTTAGAATTAAAAATTAAATAAATGTCAAATGTATCCAATTTATGACACTTGCCAACAAGATTGATACACATAGTTGTTTTAATACAAATATATTTTAATATACAAACAATAACACAATTTACAGTAACAGTTATTACAAATAATGATCTATGTACAAACGTTTTACAAACTTACAAACAATATTGAGCCCTCTACCTTGTCTGAAACTTCCTTGATATCTTATCGAGGGTTTACGATGAGCGAATTAATTTTGAGTAGATGTAGATAGAATAGCTCTGTGTTTTACGTTATTCGTCGGTTCGTACGCCGAAATATTCACCGCTGAAGGTAGATAATGTTTTCGTAAACATACTAATGTCCGATGTATGTACGTAGACACTGATGTATCGTTTGTATTGTTGCGTAAGCTGAAATTTCGAGAAACTCTCCTCACCCTATAAATATAACCAATGTAAAGCGCCAAAAGACAGTATCTATTATTGGTTTGCTACAGTTGGTGTGCTATAAATCTCGGAAGCTATAACTATGATTGTTATAACGCTTATTGGTCGAGAATATCAGATATTTGACCAGGAACGTTTATAGATTTCGAATATTACAAACCATTTAACTTCAGCGGATTAAACATATATTGTTGATTCTTAAACTCGAGAATTTTCTACAATTTTAGTGAATAGGCGGGAGTTTCGCAATACAGATTTTACAGTATATGTTATGTACATTTCTAATTATAAATTTAACTTAAACAAACATCGATATTAAAACAGATATATGATAGTAAATCCGTCACACAGCTATTAAAATATCAACTGCCATCTTAAGTTTTTTTCCTAAACTCCAAACGAACGTGTTTAAACTTAACAGTCATTAGTTGATAACATAAAAGCCAAAACTGAGCGTCATTCAAGTTTCGCACTGTTTTGGAACTTTATCAGTTTTCATCCGATCATTTTAGTAAAGCTTTAACAATAGTATTCAATCATTAATAATGAACATTTTCAGCTTCTCGACCTTTAGTCACCATGAAACGCTTAGGAGTTCTCGTGTATGCTCCAGTGAGATTGTGAAACCCCTTACTTAATTAATGTTTCCGAATTTAACAATCATTTAAATTTTCCCCCTTTTTACTACTGTCTTAGTGTTTACGCCTCGAACTCTGATCGCCAACAGAAATTTTATGTACTTCTTGAGTATGATCCAGATCGGCAGAACACCTATAAGTACAAGATAGATAATATACTGATGGTAGTTACACTAATTTGAAGAAGCTGACCAATAAAGGCGAATGTCTATAAAATCTTATGCCACTTTTTACTAGACCTGTATGGTCAATGACCGCATTCTCATACTTTCTTGCCATCCTCGTCAGTCCACTGAAATAAATGCCGCGCAGGTGCTGTTGTTGGTAAACTTACAAAACAAATTAACTCTTTTCTTCCGAATATTTGAAAAAATATATATGTTATCAGTTTGTAGTTAGTATTATTTCTGGCAATTAATTTGCTTCTGTTCAAAAATAAAAATCTGCATTATAAAAGTGTAAAATATATAGATACTCCATTTACATTTCTTACATAAAATGCATGTATAATTGCCCCCCCCCCCCCAGTGGCCTCAGCGGTTTCGATACCCGTGGTGGGCAGAGCACAGATAGCTCTTTGTGCAGTTTTGTGCTTAACTACAAACAAACAAACATGTATAATTACTCCATTTACATTTCTTATTTTTTAACACTGTTATGTTCGCACCCCCGATGACTCACTGGTAAATCTAAGGAGTAAAAACAATAAAACTAGAGATTAGAGGTTCGATCCTTGCAGTGAGCATAGCAGATATAGTCTGTTTTGAAGCTTTATGATTAACAACAAACAAACTGTAGTGCTCTTGTTCTTAGTTGTTAAAAAATGTTGTATTATCGCATCATATAATATATATGATTTCGTTTTAAGAACATCTTTGTAGAATAATAATTCTTGATAGGAAACCTTCAAACTTTCTGGAGCTATACACTATCATTAATTTTACTAACATGTCCAAAGCCTTGAAAGAAAAGGAACTTCAACCTTCTCACACTAGCTAATGAACACAAAAATAATGTGTACCGTTTCAGTTGAACTGTTGAGATGATGCCCGCTCTCTGGACAACAGTCCTGAATGAAAGAAATATTGGGTCTCTGAACTCAAGAGCTGCACAAGATGCCATTCAAGTTAAAAATGCCAAACACCAAGACACTAATTGAAAATTTCAAGTTTTGAAATGCAGTGTAATACGCGAAAAGGAATCGTTCTGAAGCTTAGCTTCCAAGACCTTGTGGAATTTAATCTAACAGATACCGTCGAAGAAACTCGCACCTCAACACACACGTGTCATGTTACACTTTTAAACAAGTTGTAAAAATCTGTCTGAACGTTTCTTGTAAGTTTTTAACTTCCGAGCTTGTGTTTTTTGCATTTTAAGATGCACGAGAGCAGATGTTATAGAACCGTCAATATGTTTCGGTATGCAGCATTATCAGTCTCATACAAAATACTGAAGAATCAAAAGAAAGAATCATGCCTCTTTGATAACGTAGGAACAGAATTAAGAGTCAAAGCAGGAACAAAGAAATGGTTTGTCATAAAAATATATATGCAATCGTACGCAATATCAAAAACTTCAGATTGAATCTGTATTCACCCCTTTACTTTAATTCATACAACCCCTTGGGCATGTGTCTTGAAACACATTTCATAATCTTCAACATTATTAAGCATATGCATGCAGGTTGACACTTATGATCATCAGGCTTCACTTCTTTTTCAATAATAAATCTTTTGGTCAACGAATGTTACTGCTGACCTCCTATATTTGTGAATATGAAATTCCACGATCTATTTGTAATAAAGGTAAGATTTTTTTTGTGTATGTGATAGTTGACTAATGATTTACAAATTACGGATTCATTCCCTGCTATAGATATAGTACAGAAACCAACAACTAACAAACGCAAAAACATAGCCAACACATTTTAACTTTGTTTCCAAACTTTGTGGCAAATGGCTAAGAATCAATGAACAAGAATTATATGTAAAAAATATTTGTATAGTTATGGTTTGTTAATATATGTTGCAGAAGTATTCTAAGAACTTAGAAGTATTTTCTTTTAATAATGTGAAACTTAGCTACAAGGAAGATTTTCAAAGGACTAATTAATCGACGTATGTTAACCACAGAATTTAATGTCTTAAAAGATATAATTAAAGTAAGGCACACTTACACATATGTGCCAATAAATTTCAGTTATACCACGTCAACCATGATAAGCAATGCTACCTTAACAAAAATTTACTTAATGTTCCCCAAAGTTGCATTTTTAAGGAAATAAGTTAATAAATAAATTACAGTAACGTGTTTATTATAAAGGTGTAAAGTTAATGATAGAGATATAATAAATGTTTCAAGTAACACTAACACGAGTAATAGACTTCCATAAAAATCCTGTGAGATTAAGATTTATATTATTCTAATTCACGTTGAAAAATACCCAACAAAATGTAAATTTTTATTTTGTATATCATGTTTTAATAACAATCATTTCAAGTTTAAAAAATTAAGTAAGAAAATGCACGAGATTACCGTGTTACTCGTTTTTTGAAAGTAGTGCTAAGGTTCAAAACTTCTGAGTGAACATAAGCTCGTAACCATGAGGTAAATTACCTATTGATGCACAAACAAATTGCAGCATTTACGATTATAGAAGACGCACCTTGTCTTTTCGTGTTATAAACACCCATTATTCTAAAAAAGGATGTACAGTTGAGGCCAGTTATAATATGGACTGAATCTTATAAAGCTGATTAAGATTGGATAGAGTGAATCTCATAATTGAACTTCAGCAGGTTATAGATGCTCGTAATACTTCAAAATTTCTTATGGACCCCTAATATTGTCACTTTACGACATTAATTTACAAAATATGAAAAACAAAGGTAAAAAAGTTGCGAAAACAAACGTAGGGACAAAGATTATAAGCAAATGTTCTTACTAAAAAGTTCAAGGTATCAGTTTTAACAAAAAACACATATGGAGAAGACGTGCAAGTCTTCTTCAAACTCCCGGATTGAAGTGTTCTTGTTTGACTTTCCCACAGCTAAAGGATATTGGTTCTTAGACATTATGTATTTCAGTACAAAACATAACGAGAGTTGCCATGACAACAAATAGGATTAAAACAATGCAGGATATTCCCGCTGTGTTGATGTTACCTAAGAAAAGTATATGTATTTATAAGAACAGATGAATGTCGTGGATTATAGAACGTAATATTTCAGCATTATTATTGTGGTTTACGTCTCAGTTGATGTTAAGGTGTTTCATAAAGCATATTACTAAGGTTCGTATGTATTTAAAAGTAAGACATTTTACACTTTAAGGTTGTTTTCAGCCACAGAATAACACGAAATTGAAAGTTTGGTGTGAAAAAGGTTCTGTTTTCACACACACCAAAATATAAGTCTCTAACACAAGTGTTAGGTTTTCGTGAAAAGCTACTCAAGGGTTGTCTGTGCATAAACTAGGATGAGGCTATAGGAAAGGCAGCTATCCAACAGCAACTACTGCCAACTCTTGACCTACCAATGTCTGATCGAATAGTGAAATTTGATAATCAGTTAATAGCACACCTACAGTTCCAAAGAGTGGATCGTGTTTTTGCAGCAAGGGGTCGCTAACCATGAATCATCGGATTCACAGTCCGGGTATGCTAAACACTAGGCCACACCAACTCACTTCTCAGAAAACATTTTTAATTTTATCAAAAATGTATATATTATACAAGTTGGCCCAAAGTTAGCTGATTCACCTCTTCTCCCTGCAGCACCAGAATTCGTTAGGCCTTTGTCAGCTTATGTACCATGCTTATATACTGTTAAAACATACTCGTAGATTTAGATGAAACAGGTAGAAATTAGGAAGGATATAGTACACCGTTTTAGAACAACTAACCATTACCCCTTTTTTACCGATTATAGTGTACATTTGCATTATCTACAGTGTTTTTGTTGTTTTTCACTTTTCGAAGCAAATAACCTACAATTTAGTTGATAGAAGATCACATGTATGCTGAACATTGTTTAACGAATGTTATAGCATACATACATATCGGTTTAGGTACATATCAATTTTCTTCTAGACTTTTAGTATATGTGTGATCTGTTTTATGGGTGTTAACCGACGTGGGCGTTTAAAATGTAAATTTCGTGTGGTGAATTCTCAAACAAGCATAATTAACTATGTACTTTTCTTGTACTGATGCAGTATGTTGCACAAAGACTTCTTCTGGCTAATTCTTTGATCCATGTCCGCTCAATATGTAACTTTTCTTAACATACGGCGTTAGGTATGAGTGATAATACACAAGGTACTTCAGTTAATGCTGACAAACATTCCACGAGGAATATATAATTTGTTTTGATTAACGGTAAATAATAAACACGTGCTTTAAATATAACTCGAGTATAAATGTTCAATAAAAATGAATTTTTTCACTATATTTAGTGCTATATGAACTTTCTTTTATGCATTTTTTTGTAACTGAATGTTAATTCATGTAATAATAAATTTGAAGTACTACAATTATAATAAATAATTAAAAACAACGTTTACTATTTACACAGTTAAAACTTTATTGAAGCCGTACGGCTTCCACTTTATAGATACTAGTTTCGACGAGATCTACGTCATCTTCAGGAGTTACTTACAATACATGCTTTATACTTTTACCCAGTTTCGCATTGCTTCACTCTTTCCTTGGTCTACTTATTTCAATAATTATTATAATATATCTCGCCATATATCAATATATTGACTTGTTGGTCTCTATTTAATACTTATTTTTGTTTTTTATACTCCATTATTTCTAATGTTTCTCTAATATTTAATGCTATGATACTACGAGGTTGAGGCAAAATTTTTTACACACACTATTGTTAATTTCTCATAGAAAACAGAAGACGCGATCGGATGTTTTGAAAATAAAGTTGATAGAAAACCAAATACCAGCAGTTGAAATTATGGACATATTGAAATTAACAAGAGTATGTGTAGAAAATCCATTTTTCCAAGTTAACTAAAACCACTATAAAAAAAGAGGGTTTATCTATAGGATCCCCCTAGTCATCGTTGTTATGTGACCTTTACATGGATAGTTTTGAAAATGAAGCGTTAAATAATGCTAGATTTAAACCAGACGTTTGGATAAGATATATAGATGACACATTCTAAGTGTGGTGACACAGCAACAGTAGACTATAAATTTTTCTAGTTATTTAAATAGTAAATAACCATCAATTCAATTCAAGTATGAAATTGAAGAAAATGATAGCATCAATTTTTCAGACGTACTAGTTAAGAAAGAAATAGAAGGTAACTTAGAAACAACAGTTTATAGAAAACCATTTGCTGTTGTTATGTCACCACACAAAGAATCATGTCATATAAAAACACAAAAAAATCTCTGCATTTTACACATATGTTTATAGAGCTTTAAAAATATTTTCAAAACAGGAAGATTTAAATAACGAATTGTTATTAATTAAGTATATAGCTAATGATAGAGGATTTGAAACAAATGCAGCAGACATAGCACTTAAGAAGTTTAACAAAAGTATAAACACAGTTAAAAATACTACATTAAGATCTATTTATGAAAAAAAGAAACTTTAAGTTTATCTTATGTTCCAGGTTTAACAAGTTAGTTATATAAAGTATTTAAAATATATCAGAATTTTTATCCTATCTTCAAACCAATAAATAAGATAAAAGATATGATAAGGAATACTAAAAATAAAATAAAATGAACAGATAAAACGGGTATTTAATGTGAATGTGGTGATATTTATATTGGTCAAACTAAAAAAAATTAAAATACAGATTACAAGAACATAAAGGTTATATAAGAATAAAATATAATAGAAACATCAGCTATAGCCGAACGTGTAAACACTAACCAACATATGGGGAAAAACTTTAATTTTTGGCTCAATCTCGTAGTTTTATAGCATGAAATATTAGAGAAACATTAGAAATAATGAAATATAAAAAACAAAAAGAAGTATTAAATATAGACCAGCAAGTTAATATGTTGATATATGGCGAGGTATATTATAATAATTATAAAAAATAGTACACCAAGATAATATGTAAATAATAGTGAAGCAATGCGATAAGGGGTAAAAGTATAAAATATGACTTCAAAGTAACTCCTGAAGATGAGGTAGATCACGTCGAAACTAGTAATTGTAAAGTGTTGTTTTAAAGTGGAAGCCATACGGCTTCAATAAAGTTTTAACTGTGTAAATAGTAAGCGTTGTTTTTAATTATTTATTATAATTTTAAATGTTACACAAGTGCCGGTAATTCATATTTGAAGTACTATTTTGTAACTGAACTTTATTTAATGTAATAATATACTTGAAGTACTAGTTTGATTGGTAGTAGTATAGATGGGCTTTAATTAAACATGAAGTTAAGGTTTGATTGATGGTAATGTAAACGGTAGCAAATTAAAATGAAATTATTTAAACTGATACTAGTATATATTTATTTACTTAAATTTATAGTTTTGTTCATGCTGATCGAGAACAAATGTGCATTAAATATATGACTGATATTAACGTACATGGGTGTTAAATTACATACCTTCTGAGTGATAGTATTATTAGTGTGGATGAAATAGAATTTTTTTTCGTTGACGTTAATATAAATGTTTTTGTGGAATATCTATTTTTTCTTTGAGTTTAAGCATTTCAAACTCAAACTATGGAGTGTATAACAACATATTTTAAAAGTTTATTCCACAATTTTTATGATTTTTGAGTCGAAGTTATGCAAATAAGTGCTTCTAGAATTTTGAAACACGTTAAAAAATGAGATGTAGTAGATTTTTACTGTTACAAACACGTTTTGGTCAAAACAAAATGTGCTCAGATAAGTCAATGCGGTTTCAACATGAACTTATATTGCTTTGAATCAATAAGTAAACATATCTGTTTTCTTGTGATCATCTTAAAATAGTTAGCTGAAGTTAGATTCCATTTCGTGTGGAAAAATAAAAAATAAAATATAAAATCCAAACAACTTGGTTATTTTCTGTGTTTCAAGCTCAGGATTTATTAAAGTTTGTCATATTTTTCTTTCATCTTAGGTTTAAATGAGCCTATAGCGAAACGTTTAGCAGAAAGATAAAACATCATTCAATAACATAATAAAAACCGTTTCGTGTGTTTAACTACTATTAATTAATTGGCGGTAATTAAGCTACAACGGTTTACAATGAGAAGTTGACGTCAGTAACCTGCTGTGAATTTTTAAGTAATGAAATGCATATTAGAAACAAATCTTCAGACCATCAATTACCGGTATATTACGTATGTCTACGACAAATTTACACGTTTTCTTTTTTCACTCCTGTAGTCATTATTGATTAGCATACGTTGTCATATGCTGTTAGGAGTCTCGAATTAGCCAACAACTATTGTTTAGCAGACTTACGTTGAAAACTGATTTGCTGCCATTATTGTTCTAAATCTGTACTGAGCCTATCCCCTTAAATTATTCAACATGCTCTTACAAAGAATATAGAAAGTAAGAATTTTCAAAATATTATTGTGTTGTTTCCCTAACAGGTGCGCCCCCTCCTGGTGGCTCAACGATAAGCCTGAAGGCTTATAACGGAAAAAATTAGGTTCTGATACCCGCGGTGGGAAGAGCAAAGATAGCACATCGTGCCGCCTTGCGCTTAACAACAAACACACAGACAAAAAATACGATCAAATGCCATATAGTAGTTTAGAAACTTAGTCACACCTTGTACTGGTTATTTTGCATTATGAATTTGTTTAGTAGGTTGTACCTACAATACGAATAACAACGCAAATTTTGTAGTAAGGAGTTTCGATTTTCCTTATGTTAAAAGAACAGTAAAACAACCTCTCACTGCTGACATCTGGTGAGTCGACTGTTTTCGTAATAAGAATAAAAGTAACGGCATAAGTTATTTAATAACTATATTATTTCTTTAATGTTACTTTCATTACTAGTATTGGTTATAATATTTATTGTATCTATTGAAATTATAGTAATTTGCGTTTTTAGGTTATTATGTGAATTTAGGACTATATTAAATATCCTACGTTGGCCGAATTTCGTAAGATATTATATTGGGTTTACGGCCGAAAATATCGTTAACAGCGATAGTACCCAAATGATGAAACAATACATTCTAATCTTTATAAGTAAGAATATAAGCACAGTATATTAATTAGTTATAGTCATTACCTGACCGAGTTTATTTTTGATCTAAGTAGGTAGCTTGCTCTCATTGGATGCTAATATTAAATAATATACAGGAAATTTGAGGAAATCATTTGTTAGGCGTTTTTCTATCATTCGGTAAGTCCATCTCCTGTCTGTAGCACTATTGATTATCTGGTCTGTATCTTCATCTTTGTCTATATGTTCATCTATCTGGTACTTCTTTTTTCTATGTACTTCTTATATTGTAGGTGTTGTGTGCATATGTTATATATTTTATTTCGTGTATTTAACTTGATGAACACTACTGATTGACTCCAATTTTTTCCGGATAAAACAAAAAAACAACTAAGAATTAGTAAATTCGTACAATCTCTTAAACAGCTTTGCTTGGTTGAGCGTATATATGCCACATTTTGCGAAACCTTATTGTCTGACTTGTATTACAAGATATCAAATATCTAATGCAGAGGGACATGTGAGACGTTTTTAAATTAGTCACACAAGCTGAGGTAAAAAAAAACGACAAAGAGAAATGTTTATGATATTTCATTACCTTATATTACTTTTACTAAGAATGAGTGCAGGTTGGTCCTGTGGTAGACTTCTAGATTTCAGAGCTGGGTTCGAATGCATGCGATATCACAAAATATTCCTTATACCTTATATGAATGACAGTGAATTCCTTATCATGTATGGTGTAGTTCAAAATTTGGGACGGCGGAAGAAAGCCCCAGTAGCTTTACTGTAAATAAAGTTGTATAATCATAATTTCACTTCAGTCTTATTTGGAAGATACACACAAGAATGTTTTATGCATTTTCTGCATAAGAGTATAAACAAAAAGGAACAGCCAGCTGGCACAGCCATCAAGTCACTTGCTCAGGGAGCTAAAACGTCTGAAAGAAGCATCTAATGTAAAAATAGCAGGGAAAGTTAATTTGGATACTCTAATATCCTATGAAATGTAAGCACCTAAGTAGAGAAATAGCAGGGAACATTAATAAAACTATTCGAATATATTAGGCTACAATTGAAACGTAAACATTTAGCAGAGAGATAAAAAGTAAAATTAATAAAACTACTTTTATATACTAGGCTCCTATTCTTATCGGTTATGCAGTCAATTCGTTATTCCAGTCCCTCTGTTATTCAGCACTTAGGAAGAAACGTATGGCTTGTTTAAAATCTAGTGTAAGCAACAAGTAACCTCTGAAAATATAACGAATGTAGTTGGCATTAAACTGGAAATATTAACGTTTCCCTCGTTCGTCGACTTCAATATTTTCTTTCTTTTACATTAGAATCTGCTTTTCCACTCCTCGGCATAATTTGAACTGATATGTTGAGAATCTTGAATTCTAATTAAAAGAAAATACATTGAAACTAATATTTTTCTGCAACAAAAGTATTTTCAATATGGGTTGCCAGCCTTCGTTATGGAAAAAACCCGTAAGACAAAAAAAAAGTGGATGGCAAGAGATGCAAAGTTGATGCACGATAAGAGAATAGAAATAGAAGAAAGCAGTAAAAGAAATTGGGTAGGAAGGAAGAAAAGAATTTAGAAGGAGGAAGAAATAAATAGGAGAACATGAAATCTTAAAAAGGAAACGTACATAAGAATGAACTAGGTAAGATCATTTATGAAATGATGGAATTAAAACTGAAACACTTGAATATTTATTTCTCTACTCCAACAAGACTATATTTGTGTCGTAGATATAAAATATGTTTATACAATGAACCTCCTCATATGACATGTATAAAGTTTGAAGTCTCTTGCGATGGTCCAGAAACACTTCTCCATCTTGCCCAATTATCTCCTGCACTGAGTAAAGTTGAAGTTGGACACTTAACGTAGATTCAAGTAATTCTGCTCAGTAGACTGAAAAACTTTTATTTCTTTAATGAAAGCCTTTTCTCTCCTTTCACTAAAGCTTGATTGGATTTTCTAAGCGAAAATTGGAGGATAAATCCAATTTTCTCAAACTTGAAAACCTTCGAAGTGCGTTAGATATTACTCTCTATCCAGGAATAAGTCCAGATGGATGAATCAATATAAGTCACTTGATGTATAGAAAGAAATGAAGTTGTATGTTAGATATGCGAGACGAATCTAAGCCTACTCTATTCATGAAACGTTACTGCCATACCAACACATTCTGGCTCATTCCAACTTGCTTTTATCGCATAACATCTCTCATTCCTGGAAACTTCTTACTAATGTGATTAGGTGTACAAAAAATCAAATGACGACATGAGGGCTACTACTTCGAGTTATCTAAACCGTTATTTGACAGTAACAAAATTAAAGACATAAAGAGCACTAACATACTTCATTAGTGCTTTCATTGCAGCTCCAAGATAATGTAAACAGCTATATAATTTTGCAACATAAAAACTAAATTTCGTGATTTAATGTCAAAATGATTTTTTTTTTCTGACGACTTAACTTACACAGGGTAACTTTGTAGAAAAACTACAGTAGTATAGTTGTTTGTAATTGTTCGTTAATTCTTCTTTTTACACGCGTATGCTGTTTG
>NW_013665920.1:75776-80056 GCF_000517525.1 Limulus polyphemus
GAATATTGGGATTGACCGTCACATTATAACCCCCCTTCACGGCTGAAAGGGCGAGCATGTTTGGTGGGAAGGGGATGCGAACCCGCGTACGCTGACGAGCATGTAAAACTGCAAATTAACAAATCTCTTTTGCAAAAAAGTTGGGTAATTTTATTTCTATATTCAATAACAGATTCTCAGCGTTACAAATCAGTAATCCTTTCTTTTGTTTTATATATATATATTGCTTTCGTTTTGTTTTTACTTACAAGTTAGCGTTTAAATCAAGATATCGCAATTAATGATTCATTTTAGTAGTTTCTTGAACTTACATTCATGTATATAAACTATAGCATTGAATGATATCATAGGTTCGCTGTTAATGAGAAATACTCATCCTTACATCTAAACTTATCATTGTATACAAAAGGTAAGTTTTGCAAAAGAAAAATATAATAATTCAAGATGGACGATTTATAGCTTAGCAATGTTTGGATTGTTTAAGAACCAGTGGAAATTAATTTATTCATACCAACTTCCTGGTAAACCTACAAAACAAGTTCGTTATTAGATAATTGTACCATTAATTTAGAATTACTGAACATACCTGGATAGGTTATTATAGTATTTTATTATTCAGATAATTATTTACGCAATAATTAAATAACTGGGCAAATTTCAAATAATTTATATTATGATTGTGTATAGAAAAGTATCAAGACCAAACAGCTGACTATGTGAATTAAATCTATTGTAATAATACTCAGTTTTGTCTGTTCTGAAAACTCGCGCCACCTTACTATCTAAATGCGCATTGGGGCGAACTTTCTCAACTGACATAAGCATAAAACAGATGTCAATGTACTTTAGTAGACATTTTTGTACAATAACATTAAAAGCTTATCAAAATTTTTAAAAGGTGTGACGTTGGGTCGTAGAATTTCATTATAACTTTATTTACTGATAGCATAAGTACGGTAAAGTTTAGCTTTAACTAAAGCACAAAACATACACAAGTAACGGTGTTAATTAATCTCATTATCATATATAGGCCGTACGCAAGAAAGCCTTAAATAATATTAGGTCTAAGACAAGTGGACTTATAGCAAACAACCTCTGCTTTGTGTAGTTGTTCGTTTTAAATAGTGTTGCATATGACATTTTTGTAAATAATTCATACCCAGTTTAGAAATATCTTCATTATTACGATAGCTGCTATTACACAAATTTTAAGACTAAATTATTCAGTTAATTTTTATATTATTCCTACGTCGTAGCACAGCTATCAACATGCTAGTTTTGCTTCCAGGAAGCTTTGATTTAGGCAAACAATACTTCTAGACGACATTCCAGTTCTCATTGTGTCACTTAGCAAAACACAGAGGAAAACAATTATATTAATATAACCTAGAAGACAATAATAGTCAAGAATAAATATCAGTCTAGTTCTCAATGTGCCCCACAACAAAACACAGAGGAAAACAATTATATTAAGATAACTTAGAAGACAATAATAGTCAATAATAAATATAAGTCCAGTAATCATTGTGTAACTCAGCAAAACACAAAGTAAAACAAGTATGTTACGGTAACTTAGAAGATAGTAGACTTAAAATAAGACCCAAAACTCGAGCGCTTTCGAATAGTTGACTGTTCTTCTTATTTGGTCTCCTAACGTAGTCTTAAAGAAAAGGTTGAAAATTGTTACCTTTATGTCAAGTTTTGATACTGTAGCAATCTTCTACCTATTCATAGGTCAGTATAGAATTATAGGCCTTTTAATTGTGGTTTAGTTGTTAAATAACTGACTGTGGGCCTGTATCCTTATCCATTATTAGTTTCATAAAAAACATAAATTGCTTTATAATATCTAAGAATTTTGTCACTGCTTATGGGTCAAAATGGAGCTACCTTGAACACTGTCCAGTAACTGTCTGTGGGGCCTGTATCCTTATCCATTATTAGTTTCATAAAAATACATAAATACTATTCCAATAAGCCCCAGCATTTCTAGACCTGTCAGTGTATCTCACATTATTATAAATGATGTCAGTTTGAGGTGAGAAACAGCACCGGTCCAAGTCATTACATTGGAATTTGATTCAGATTCAAATACATGTAACATGAGTTTCATGCATTATAACCATAAGGTACCATTCAAGTTCCTCTTCTCCACAGTGCCTGATGAGGAATCTGTTGGTAAGACGGAGGAGGTGTAGTGTTTGCAGAAATTGAACTCGAGCCTTTTGCAAAGATATCGATGCAGACACATTTTAGTGTACTGAACAATACGTAAGAAAACTTACTAGCCTACTAGAAGATGAGTGTCAAACACGATCTTGAATTTGTGCTTGCCATAATACAGCATTGTTGTAGATTGATCCTATTGTGTTTTAGTAAAATAGCGTAAGTGAACAAAACCTTGTGTTTGTTAAATATGCTGAAGTTACAAGTACGCTGGAAGAGTAGTGCCATACGTGAGCTGTTGTTTTTTCACATTAAAGCAGGCTTAAACAATAAAGTTTAGTGTTCAATGTAAAGTTTAAGAAAATGGTATTGTTGAACAAGTTGAAATGAATGGGTTGTTCAAAATATCTTTCTACAGGGGCTACTTTGAACATGCTTTATTTAAACTGAAAGAATAAATAAATGCATCAGAGCTGAAATCTTCTTGCCCAAGATATAAAAAGGACCAATTGGTTCCCATATCTAAATAAGGGTTGTACACTTAAAAATATGTTCAGGATCGTATATTGATGTTGACGGTACAAGGAGAGCGATGTTAAGAAGGAAAATGATTCAGTGCTAAATAGTAATAAAGATAAAGTGAATTCGAGTTAAAATATTACTGTAACAAAATTTTGTTTGTACACACATTAGGATTATATCGTTTTTACAAGATCTTCTGGTAATTATAGCATAATTACATGAAGATCTAAATCCAAAAAAATATTTTACCATCTGAACTTCTATATTATTTCTTCTATTTCTACACACAGGATATTATTATTATGAAAAAGTTCATCATCTAATAATACATATTAACGGGTACCCTTAGCTAGTTCATAGTTTTCATTAAATATTAGGTTAACACTTTTTAATGGGCATCCCTGGCTTGTTTATAGTTTTCATTAAATATTAGATTAACAATTTTTAAAGGGCACTCCTAGCTAGTTTATAGTTTTCATTAATAGTATATTAACAATTTTTAACGGGTATCCTTAGCTAATTTATAGTTTTCATTAAATAATAGGTTAACAGTTTTTAACGGGTACGCTTAGCTAGTTTATAGTTTTCATTAAATAGTAGATTAACAATTTTTAACGGGTACGCTTAGCTAGTTTATAGTTTTCATTAAATAGTAGATTAACAATTTTTAACGGGTACCTATAGTTACTTTATAGTTTTCATTAAATAGTAGGTTAACAGTTTTTAACGGGTAAACTTAGCTAGTTTATAGTTTTCATCAAATAGTAGATTAACAGTTTTTAACGGGTACCCTTAGCTAGTTTATAGTTTTCACTAAATAGTATATTAGCAATTTTTAACGGGTACCCTTAGCTAGTTTATAGTTTTCATTAAATAGTAGGTTAACAATTTTTAACGGGTACCCTTAGGTAGTTTATAGTTTTCATTAAATAATATGTTAACAGTTTTTAACGGGTACCCTTAGCTAGTTTATAGTTTTCACTAAATAGTAGGTTAACAGTTTTAACGGCACTTCAGCTTGCTTGTCTTGTAACTTTCAAATATATTGAAGTAATACCATTACAATGTAGAAAATCTAAAAACGAATTACGTAGATAACAAACACATTGCACTCGCAACAGCCAGAAAATTAACAATACAGTTTAATTAAGTATTTAGTTTAACCCAATAATTCCTAAACTCTAAAATTCGTTAGATAGTTAAATGTTTTATTATATAATAAGTAAATGCAAGAACATATAGGTGATCTTATTTAACATAAAACCACTGGAAGGAGAAAGTATAATAATAGAGATGTAAAATAAAACCATTGGAAGGAGAGAGTATAATAATACAGATGTAAAATAAAACCATTGGAAGGAGAGAGTATAATAATAGAGATGTAAAATAAAACCATTGGAAGGAGAGAGTATAATAATAGAGATGTAAAATAAAACCATTGGAAGGAGAGAGTATAATAATAGAGATGTAAAATAAAACCACTGGAAGGAGAAAGTATAATAATAGAGATGTAAAATAAAACCATTGAAAGGAGAGAGTATAATAATAGAGATGTAAAATAAAACCATTGGAAGGAGAGAGTATAATAATAG
>NW_013665920.1:81056-91458 GCF_000517525.1 Limulus polyphemus
ATGTAAAATACAACCATTGTAAGGAGAGAGTGTAATAATAGAGATGTAAAATACAACCATTGGAAGGAGAGAGTATAATAATAGAGATGTAAAATAAAACCATTGGAAGGAGAGAGTGTAATAATAGAGATGTAAAATAAAACCATTGGAAGGAGAGAGTGTAATAATAGAGATGTAAAATACAACCATTGGAAGGAGAGAGTATAATAATAGAGATGTAAAATAAAACCATTGGAAGGAGAGAGTATAATAATAAGATGTAAAATAAAACCACTGGAAGGAGAGAGTATAATAATAGAGATGTAAAATACAACCATTGGAAGAAAAGAATATAATAATAAAGATGTAAAATACAACCATTGTAAGGAGAAAGTATAATAATACAAATGTAAAATACAACCATTGGAAGAAAAGAATATAATAATAATAATAAAAGTATAATTAATATGTATTAATACATATTCTAGAATGAAACAAGTCATTTTTAAGGAATTACGTTTTTTAGAAAAGCAGGAAGGAATGTAAGAGAAAATTAGGGTTCACACTTTCTTTTTTACTCGGATATTCAACGATATAACATCGAAAACTTTTCATCTCCTTCACTTTTCTTACCGAGCAGGCTACATGATTAAATGTGAAAATCATGAATTTCGTTGCACACACCTTGCTTTAAATGATCTTTACAAGCACAGCTATACTCCGCTTGTCAGCTTTGAATCGATTCCACTCTTAAGTATCATGTTTCTCGTTGTTTTTTTTGTAATTTGGTAAAAATAAATTTGGAAATTTAGGTAAATATATTTTTGGTGACTGCATTTGGTCGTGTTTCATAACTGTGTAATCATTTTCTTGATTGTTGACACTGCGATTTAAACACACAATTCCCTTAAATATGATGTGTATGTATATAAATACTTAATATGTTATTAAGAACAATTGAACCAATAAATTAAGGCGAATAATACATCAATAATAAAGTCTTATAAAATGGATTCCTTGGATAACACAGACTCTTACTTTCATTGGCCAAAACCACACAGTTTCTTTTGTTCCTACGCTTCCCACAACTAGTCATTACTTTTGAACAGCCTCCTTCAGTATTTAAGAAACCTAAAGGAAACATTTCTGAAATACGATAAGCCTTGTTATCCTTATACCTCGTTTGTTGAAGTAGGACAGTTCTTTGTTTTGGGAAAACTGATCCCAACTATCTTTTTTTAACCTGTATTTTCTTTCAAATAATTAAGTATTCTCTCTGTACATTAATCTTTAAAACTAGCAATCCTCAGAACCTTATTTTTTATCGGTTCATTAGTTTTGCAGTTTGTAGAAGTAATACGAACAAGGAATACGAAATACAGTATTCTGAAATATAATCAAAATGGATGATTTTGTGAAACTTAATACCTTGATATACAACTAAGACGTACATATATTCTTCATCCACATGAACTTCGACCGTCTAGTTACAATTCATCTTATAAAGGGGCATACTTTAATCACAGATCATGTTACTTCCTAATACTACAATATTAGAATAATAATATATAAGCAAAGTTTCTATGACAAAACACAAACATACGTCCAACGTCTTTAAGAGCTTCACGACATTGTGTATGTGCCTTCATATTTCTATTTGCATCATATTACATATAGTTATATGATATGTTTCAAAATTTAAATTTTTTCTAATGCTAATCTTTTTTTTTCATGACATCAGGTACTTCTGACGTTGTTGAAAACAACTCACATAGTATGAATTATTTGTTTGCTGGTTTCAAGTTAAGCACAAAGCTGCACAATGAGCTATCTGTGCTCTGTCCACCACGGGTATCGAAACCCGGTTTCTAGAGTTGTAAGTCCGCAGATTTACCGCTGTGCCACTGGGGGCAGTAGCTTTAATTAGTTAGTTAAGAGTCAGATAGTATATTCATAATTATACCCATCTTGTTACACTGTACATTCTGAACATATTTGGAAGATAAGTAAGAAAAGTCAACGTAGCTTATATACACATTGCCCATTTTGCCTTCGAATAATTACTAACATATAGTTTAAAATATTCTGAATATACGCGACTTGAATCACTCTTTTTATTCTGTTGTTACACACAATGAACAATTCGATAGTATCGACGTCTATATTGTGTCTATACTGTAGTTCTTGCGAAATTACGTCGTTTATAAGAATTCGATATACGTCTGGAAATGGATCAATAGGGTGTGTGTAACAAATGACTAGTCAAGACAAGATACTGTACTTGAGCGTTTCCGATAGTTCTTTCCATGCATGCAGTTTTGTTGTTGTTAGCTGCTCGTGTCCTGTCAGTGTAGCTCCTCTTACTATTCCGGTTAATTAATTGGCCCTAGAAACACGTATTTGCCATCTTTTTCTGCGAACAAATCAACGGAACCATCCGCCCAGGTTACCAGCATTACAAAAGCATACATCAACCGTATACTCCCTATAGTTGTTATAATTTGCTCATTTCCTTCTAAAGCTGCCCTTGCACTTTGCTGAACTGTGTTTGCTACTTCATTTCGTGTTGTTTCCTTCCGAATAGAGGGTTTAATCTAATTATACACATGAATGAGAAAAATTAAATGTGTTAACTTTTATTTTTTTATGTAAAATATCATAAACAATTATTGCACTTCTAAGTATGCACGTTGCAGAATTGATTTGTAATATTTTATGCCTATGGCAGCTACTTGATTAGTATGCAAACACGCACCATTTTTGCATTGTTAATTTAGTTTCTTTTTTCATTGCATTTCTGCATAGCAAAGTACTTATGACTTTATAATCAAAACAGAACTCTGAATTTAAAATTAAAAACCTTATCATGCTACACTGATTGACCTTTCCATTAAGAACCCCTCCCGCCACCAACTCATTAAATATCTGGAAGGATACATTTCCACAAGAATAAAAGTCTGAATTCGACGTAACATGAACTACACAGGATGCTGAATATGACGTAAAATAACCTTGAGTAATATTCTGGATCTTATTTGTTCTCCTAAGAAATCATAGGACAAACCCGTCACGTTCAGCAGTCTGCGTTGTCAAGCTAACACGAGCAGAATCATTTGACAAAATGGCTTTTTTCATAATTTTACTATAAATCAGTGTAGAAGAAGGTGTAATTCGATCCTTCAGGTTACACCACATGCTTTCAGTCCTTAGCTGTCTACAGTTTGCACTATAAAAAACACTGACGTCGTGATTTACATTTCGCAATTGAACTAAATTTGATAGAAGTTTCCTTTCGTCAGTGACTGACAAACACAGTTTTTTCTTTTCAGTTGCCAATCTTGTTGAAGTCTATCTTTGTTAGTGTCGACCCTTCTAAATGAAGTGGAGGACTAACTATCATTCGATTTTTAAAGTTGGAGAAATCTTTGTTCTTTCTCATTGTCTTGCAGCCTAGCCACGATGTGAGTGCATCTCTGATCAAGCAGTCATCTGAAGCGTCACTTGATCTGTCCATTTTGGATGTTTAAAGAAACTGATTATTCCAAAAATGTGCGTGGAATAATCATAAAGTGTCCAGCGAATAGAGAATGTAATTAATTAATTCATGAGCTTCAATCAACTGGTCTCGAGGACAGTTAGTCAGTCCATGAAATAATCATAAAGTGTCCAGCGAATAGAGAATGTAATTAATTAATTCATGAGCTTCATCAACTGGTCTCGAGGACAGTTAGTCAGTCCATGAAATAATCATAAACTGTCCAACAAGTAGAGAATGTAATTAATTAATTCATGAGCTTCATCAACTGGTCTCGAGGACAGTTAGTCAGTCCGTGAAATAATCATAAAGTGTCCAACAATTAGAGAATGTAATTAATTATTCATGAGCTTCGTCAACTGGTCTCGGGGACAGTTAGTCAGTTTTTGGGCTTTCCGTGTCATAGAAAATATAGTAACTATACTTACTTTAATATTTCATTTCACAACATATCATCTTCTCATATGCCAATGGCTGAAACGTTTTACCTCTGATTAATTAACACTCTTAATAGACATAACATATGTATATATATATATACAGATAAACATAAATGTGATAATGTATTCAGAAATTGTTTAACCTAGTATTTTAGCGTATAAATATTTTTCTCACGGTTCAAAAATTTAAATTTTACATAAATTTATACGATATGAAGAAACACCCTCAGACAATCTAAAATTATAAATGTATTGGATGATCCGAAACGTTTAGGAATTCTTAATATAATTCATTTTCGTGAACATTACTTTAACTTTTTTCTTTACTAATGTATATGTTTTTTCCTTATAAAAATATATTCTGAACTGATCGGATTTTGCAAATATTCATCATCACGTGACTAGGAATGCCTTTCATCATTTCATTTGTATTATTATACGGTTGAATGCACATTCAATTCCCAATTGTCTGCTTGACTGTTTGGGCAGAACAAAAGTATTATCCATGATACATTAAACAAATTACAAATTTCCAATGGACAACCAGTGTGTATAAGATAAAAGGAGTTTCAAATAATTTTTCTTTCAGCAGACAAAGAAATTTTGATCTCTTTTGTTTCTTTTTTATGTGTCGGTATTGATTTATTTAGGTTCGGCTTTTATATTTGATTTATCTATTTATTTTTTTTACAATACATGTTGCTTCAACATCCAAGGAGGCACATAATAAAAATAGTTAATCTGAGATTTGTTATTCCTATGAAATGTAATTTTACAGTAACTATGTTATACTGTAAAATAAACAAAAAGTTACTGTGTCTAGAGAAAGAATATAAAGCAGTTATTTAGAAAAATAGAATTTTGGGGCTTTCCTGATGTGTTTCATAACAAAAAACAATTATTATTCTACCATAATTCCTTATATTTATTTGCATTTAAGGACGTTTGTAACATTAAAAATCTGGTTCTACAGTCTTATAAACCTACATGTATTTTTTTACATCATAAGTGGACATAATCTTCTTTGGTAATAAGTATTGAAAGCTTTCATAATTCATTACATCAGAAGCCTTCAGATCGTAAAGTAAATTTGAAAGCTGCGAAAAAAGCTCTTGTAGCAGTTATGGTAGTCTGATCAAAAAAGCAACCGTTCTTTGTGAAAGACTATAAGTGTGTTATGTTTCTTATGTAGTACGTGAATACTTGGAAAGCTTTAGAAAATTGTGTCTACGTGTCTCTGGATAATGCATTCTTACACCATCGTATAGTCCATTAAGCGTAAAGCTTATGTTTTCTTGAACTTCTACCTATATATTAATGCTTTCTTAGTGAAAGGAAAAAAACTGAACTGTAAAGAAAAATCTCTATACACTCGTTTTTTTGTTTTTATTTTTTTTTCATTGTACTAATGAGGGGTACTCGCTTTATATTGTGTTGTTTGTCTTGTATCCGAAATAACCGGTCGGTTACATTATCTCTTGCACAATTAAAATACTAGAAAAACAGCCAATATTAACATTGATGTTGTGAATTGAAATAACATAACTTTAAAAAAATACCTTGTAATATAGGATTTTTACAAGCTGATTTCTCTACATTTTCTGTAGCAAAGTAAGAAAATGAAGAGTTCCTAGGTGAAACGTTTTCTCTCCTGAACTCCAAATATATTTTGTTGGACAATGCAAAACAGTCTATAATATAGGTGTCTACTTCATTTATTTAAATATTTGAGCTTCAATTTCATTTTAAAGTAATATAAGGATATGCCTCCTAATGGATCATCGGTAAGCCCGAGAGCTTATAACCCTACAAATTGGGTTTTGATATCCGCAATAATCAGAACTGAACAATAAACAAACAATATGTATATATATTATTATTATTACCTCCTTCTCCATCCAGTTATCCACCATTGACGTTATTCACGCGTCAAGTCACGCGTTATAAGCCATCAACTTACCGTTTTTTTATTGTTTTTTGATTTTTTGTAAACGGAACTATCTGACCTTGATCGCATCCTACCTAAGTACTTTCTTGTGTATAATGATCAGTATTATAGTGTTTGGTACACCTATCTTACCAACTTCTGTCAACAATAAATAATACTAAGGAAAGTAGCAGAGCGCGCGAACAATGGGGCTACAGAAATAATGTCATTACACATTTGTCAACCAAGAAATGTTAAAACTGTCCGCATATAAAAAAAAAACTGTTGAAATATTCTCGTGTAGCTTGCTTGGTTTAATTGTGAACACGTGATTTTTTCAGCTACAGGAAGCTTTGAAAAATAATAACCTAAGCTGAAACTCTGAAAGTAGGATCCATTGTGACTTAAATAAAGTCACTGAAAAGTAAAATGAAAACACTTATATTTCCATATATTTTATGTACAATATTTCAGGCTAGTCCCCCTTCTTCAGGCAAAGATGCTTAGCTATTCGTATACTGGTAGCATAATTTAATACGACTAGATCGTAGCCTATTGGTTATCGTGCCGTACTGTGAATGTGAGAGTTTATGGTTTGCGTCCCGTTGCAGTAAAGTCGCGTAACACCCTTTGAGGTCTTGTGGGTAATAAGAGTGAGAGTTACATCCCACTATTCGGTCAGACAAGAGTATCCCAAGGACTAGCGTCCATCACTCTAGTTTAGATTAAGGATGGCTAGTGCAAATAGCACTTGTGTAGCTTTGAGAGAATAAATAAAAAGTGGATATACTTATTTAGGGACAGTTAATGTGGGGGTGGTAAATTCCTAGGCTTATGATCTTCATAACTGTTAAAAACATTTTTTGATCACATGTCTTTTCAGTTTGTTTCACTTACATTCGTTGATGAATCTTATGTTCTATTGTACCTTAAGAGTGTTTTTTCATGATTCTGTCTGACCCTCACTTTGTAATATTGATTGAACTTATTTAGGGCCGGAACGTTACTTAATTTAATTTTCTTTCTTGTAGGAGCATTTCTAAATCTATATTGTTAACACACAAAGAAAAGGCATCAGTACAAGCTACATTTCAGTTTTCCTTAAGCGCAAATCTGAACAATGGGTTATAGACATTAAGTGTGCCCATCGCAGAAATGGAAACCATAATTTTTCCCTTTATTGCTAACCCACCAATGTGCTACTACGTTTCAAAAAGTTAAGAAAATTTTCGATAACAGTAGTTACATTAAATCCCCAATTCCGTTGTTTCAATAAAGCTTAGTGTACTTTTATATACAAACTAACGCATTCCATCGACTTTATAGCTCAACGATAAGTTTAAAGGCTTTCAATATTAGAATTGCGAGTTCGATCCCTACGTCAGATAAAGTCTATTGTATATCTTTGCATTAAGCCCCACACAACTTACCGTAACAGTAATCGAGCCTCTCTCTATATATACTAATTCTTTTGTGTGGAAGTTCATTACTTTAAGGGTTGATATGGTATGTTAGTTATCATAGGTTATGTCAAACAAACTGCATCAAGAACAGTGGCAAACGTCTATACAAATGATATTATGAATATTTATATACTCGTGTACCTATTTATTTCCAGCAGCGATTTCAAAATATTACGTATTCGTTTACTTTGATTAATAGAATGGCTTTGAAGAAGCCTGCAAAATCACTGGTAGACCAGGAGAAAGAAAGTGAGCATTTATTTGATTAGTTTATCATAAATATTATTAATGTAACCAAATCAAACGAACGTTAAAAGAAATAAGGATTAAGAATGAAAAAGTTTAAGATGAAAAACACTAAAATATTAAGAATACGTGATACACTATATTGGAAAGCTTTATAACAATTTCTAAACTTGCCATCGCAATCAAACGAAACTGTATTTATACTCCTTTTGCTCTGGACAGAGCTTATATTCTCTTCGTCCCAAAATAAACAAAACAATATAGGAATAAGCTAAAACCTTTAGCGTCTTTATATTACACCATAAAAGTCCCAAATCATTTTTAAAACATAAAATATTTTATGAATGCTCCATGCAATCTAATAGTAAAGGGAAAGTTAACTAACCAAACTAATAAAACTTTGTTTTAGGGCTGACCCTCATTCTCTGTAACCCCTCCTTGATAAAAAAGACGGTAAGTTTATATATATGTATATATATGGTACTGGAGAAGTGAAAAATAATCATGGGTCGGAATGGAGTATTTTACCGTTTTAGGCTAAAAAGATGTTTTCTAGAAAACACTGAGAACTATATATAATAATATATATGAACAGTTAGGCAAAACACTGAGAACTATATATAATATGTATGAACAGTTAGGTAAAACACTGAGAACTATATATAATATGTATGAACAGTTAGGTAAAACACTGAGAACTATATATAATATATATGAACAGTTAGGCAAAACACTGAGAACTATATATAATATATATGAACAGTTAGGCAAAACTTTGAGAACTATATATAATAATATATATGAACAGTTAATCAAAACATTGAGCACTGTATATGATATATATGAACAGTTAGGCAAAACACTGAGAACTATATATAATAATATATATGAACAGTTAGGCAAAACATTGAGCACTGTATATGATATATATGAACAGTTAGGCAAAGCACTGAGAAGTATATATAATATATATTAACAGTTAGGCAATATTCATAAATAAACCATTCGTTAATAAACTGAAACATCTTTATTTTTACCACTAAAGTAAAATGTTATGCAATTTCATACTAACAAATGTTTCAACGGTTCAACTGTTTCTCTGTATTTGAAAGCAAATTACATTATACTTACAACGAGAAATGTTACTATAATGACTAGTTTTACAGTGTGTATAATACATTCAGTCTACTGGCAACTGATAATAATGCGTAGACGTATTTCTGGACTCGATTCCCTTCGACTAGAATTGTTTCTGTCGAATACTGAGTCCAATCTGATCACAGTCCGTTTTCTCGACCACGATAAAAATATTTATTCTTCAAAACACATTCTAGTGATTTAAAGTTCATTTAGGTCACAGGTCGTGGACTGCCTAACAAAAACGAACCCAATGCCTCATATGCCTCATTCCCACTAACCTGGTAAGGATGGTTATAAATCAGGACTTACTGTAACCCCAGAGTAAAAATTCTTCTAACATCTCATAAATTATTATATGTTCATACTACCTGCGTTTCTAGAAATTATACGACCTCTGACGACGAAAAATTACAACTTAAGCAGTTAGTATTTTATCATTTCCATTAACTTATAACTTAGTGCTTAGATTGAAGCTGTATATCTAGTATAATACTGAATGAACGGGTCATCGTTGACTTACGTTTACGAATATTATCTTTAATGTTCAAGGCAAACTCGAAGTTTGCAGAAATGCAAAGCGTTATCGCAGTGCAGTGTTCTTAATTTTTATCTTATTTTTTCAAACTACTAGACTGAAGAGTTTAAACACTTTACTACAACAGAAAAGAAATATCCCAAATAATTCAGATAAAAAAGATAAAGTTTTATGTCTCACGACTGAAGTTATCGACAACAGAATTAGCCATCTCCAGTAATATAAAGATTAAATTGACTCGTGTTTTTGCCTTAACTGATAGATAAGCTAATGAGTCGAACAAGTAAGATTACTCTTCGATTTTGTTTCACTACAGAAACGTATGTGGCTCCAATAATGCTACGGGAATCGATTTCAATACGCATGTAAAACTTCGAGTAGTGCTTGTAAAAGAGAAAAAAAATCCAGGACATTTTCAAAGTAATTAGGAAATGACATGCCAAGTACTTTCAGAAAGAAATATGTAAGGGAAAAAAGCCATTTTACTTCAGAACTTAAAAAGGATATTCTCATTACTTAGTATTTACTTTGTATGGTTAAGATTATAACGTTTCCAAAACTTCTAGAATGTCTCACATATGAAGAATTCCGTTAACAAAAAGTAAACTTACTCTCAAGGAAAATTTAAATCAGTGTTTTACCTGCCAGGAAAGTGTACGTTGTTTTTGTTCTTTCAACAGCAAACCTGATTTTAAATCGTTAAACAGAAACTTTTTCCTCTTCAGAAATAAATTTGAGGATTGGTTGCTATCTTCGTATTTTTAACCGAGTGTACGACTTGTATACACCCAGTCAGCGCTTGGATGCGCTTGACCAAGTCGTGAATATAAAATATATACATCTTATCCTTTCCAACTCACTCAGCAAAGTTGAATGTAGTAAAAATAGTAAATAAAAACCAAGAAACTTCCTTGAACTGCAGAAAATGTCCTGTTTTATTTCTGACATTTCGCCACGACAGTAAGTAAAAACTGTTGTACAACTTATCCTGAGGACAGGAAAAGAGAAGTTTACGTTTTTTTACCAACAATGACTACTTCAAGTTAAAGAGGGTATTGTTGTCAGCCGTTCTATATAACTCTTGTTAAGCTTCCTCTTACCATGAACTAAGTCGATTCAAATCCTAAGTATAAATTA
>NW_013665920.1:92458-94051 GCF_000517525.1 Limulus polyphemus
TGGTGGTACATGGCTCGCGTCCCTTTACCGTAAAACAAATAGAGAGAGAGAGAGAGATCGCGATCCGCACTTTGGGTCGTGGGTACGTTGTAAGAGTGATGATAAAACACCACCATTCGATTTGATTGGTTTAGCCCAAGAGTTGACAGTGCGCACTGTTGCCTGTCTACCATCCCTTCATAACTAAGGACAACTAGCGCAGATAGATAGCCCTTATATATATATATATGCTTACGCAAATATCTGAAACATTTAACGTTAATGGATGAAATAAGTTTTATCTAGATTTAAGTGCAGTAACAAAATAAAAATAAATAAAGTTTTAGAACAAAGATTTGTGAATATCGCAACTACGATCTACTTTGTAATCAGCGTTTTTCTCTAAGATCATTAAGGTTTTATAGTAATGATTTGGGCACCTTGGTTACATTTATTGCACCATTTACTTGTAACTGAATAAAAAAAAATCGCCTGGTTTCTCATCGAGGCTCGCCTCAGAAAATAATAAAATTTTCACACAACAGTGCTGTTACTAGTTTCAGTGATTTCACGTGGCCTACTCTGTTGGACACTCTACTGTTAAATTCCATTTCACGTTATATTGAAATATTCCTAAACGTATTTTGTTTTACATTACATGATTAAGATAGATAGGGTATGTATGTTAAGACAGATGTTATTTATGATTGATCAGATATTTTACATCATCATCAACCCTAGTGAACTTAGCGAGTATTGTACAGTCTCTATGATACAATCAAGCAGCAGTTTTTTTGTTTTGTTGAGCTAATCAACAGCTATATATGCTAGCTAATCCTAACTTAAGCTAGAGGGAAAACAGCTAGTCAACATCACACACCACCAATTCTTGGGCTACTCATTATCAACTAAAATTGGGATTGACCGTTACGTTATAAGGCTCCCACGGCTGAAAGAACAAGCATGTTCGATGGTGAGATTCAACCCGCGACACACAGATTGCGAGTTGAGTTCCCTAACCTACCATTCATGCTCATCTACGTATGTCTCATGAAATTATCATAACATTGATGAAAATCAGTTCAGCTTTGGATATCTTATGAAGTTCGCAAGGAACAGAAAACATCACCAACAATAAGGGTATCCAACTATAGAACAATTCAGTTGTAGATATCTTATAAAGTTCTTCCAGAACGATTTAACCGTAGATATATTATAAAGTTCCTGTAGAACAATTCAGTTGTAGATATCTTATAAAGTTCTTCCAGAACGATTCAGTTGTAGATATCTTATAAAGTTCTTCTAGAACCATTCAGTTGTAGATATCTTATAAAGTTCTTAACGAACAGCTTAGTTGTAGACATCTTATAAAGTTCCTATAGAACAATTCAGTTGTAGATATCTTATAAAGTTCCTGTAGAACAATTCAGTTGTAGATATCTTATAAAGTTCTTCCAGAACGATTCAGTTGTAGATATCTTATAAAGTTCTTCCAGAACGATTCAGTTGTAGATATCTTATAAAGTTCCTATAGAACAATTCAGTTGTAGATATCTTATAAAGTTCCTGTAGAACAATTCAGATATCTTATAAAGTTCCTGTAGAACAATTCAA
>NW_013665920.1:94798-99257 GCF_000517525.1 Limulus polyphemus
TCTAGAACCATTCAGTTGTAGATATCTTATAAAGTTCCTCTAGAACTATTCAGTTGTAGATATCTTATAAAGTTCCTCTAGAACTATTCAGTTGTAGATATCTTATAAAGGTCCTCTAGAACCATTCAGTTGTAGATATCTTATAAAGGTCCTCTAGAACTATTCAGTTGTAGATATCTTATAAAGGTCCTCTAGAACTATTCAGTTGTAGATATCTTATAAAGTTCCTCTAAAACAATTCAGTTGTAGGTATTTTATAAAGTTCTTACAGAACGATTTAACCGTAGATATATTATAAAGTTTTTGTAGAACAATTCAGTTGTAGATATCTTATAAAGTTCTTACAGAACAATACAACTGTAGATATATTATAAAGTTCCTATAGAACAATTCAGTTGTAGATATCTTATAAAGTTCTTCCAGAACGATTTAACCGTAGATATATTATAAAGTTCCTATAGAACAATTCAGTTGTAGATATATTATAAAGTTCTTACAGAACAATACAACTGTAAATACTCTATAAAGTTCCTACATAGTTTGTCAGCTATAATGTATTATAAAGTTCATAAAGAACAGTTCACCATTGTTTTCTTTAAACGAAGGGTATTGATTTAATTATATTCTGTCATTACTTATCAATTCCAAGAAGATATTACTAGTTTATGAGCTTATAGAAAACGTTGTTTACTCGTGAAGTGTGTAATAGTTGTATGATATAATACGTACTGTTATATTATATGAAAAATATAAAAGTCGGTTATTGAGATATTTTTATTTGTTAATATAGCTGAAAACAAGAATTATTTTAAATGTAGAGTTTTAACTTTCTTAATACTCAGTGAAAAGATGGCGATCTGCTTAACGGAATTCTTTGTATTTTATGTAAATATTAAGCTTTTATTCGTGAGGACTGTTATAGACGATTAGTTATTCTTTTATTTATGTAAGTACAGTGAAGACTTTGGTCGAGTGTAATTCACATGCTTAGAAAATGTGTAGATTAATTTTCGCGATATTACTTAAAATAGATCTCTGTATATAACTGTTTGATGATATAAGTATGTTGTACAAAATGGACGCTAGCTGATACGGGCTAAGATATTAATGTTATATATTATATTGTATTTATTAACTAGTCGATTATGGTGTTCTTTCGCAAGCTCTATTGCAAATACCTATTCTGTGCTTTTTTGTGATGTGCTATATACAGCTTAACTAGCATCGAATTACTTTTTCTCCCTTTAAGAGTATCCAATAAATTATATTTGAATTAAAGGCATTGTAACTTATTTGAACTAAGTTATTGGTTTTAGTTGATTTTGTCGACATATATTCAAAGTCTTCTTGCTTTTTATTCTATTGGACTCAATTATGTTTTAAGTCTCCGGTGTCCTATAATTATTTTCTTTCCTCTTTTGTGAAGTCATGTAAATTACATATTTATTAGATCGTATAATTGTTTTCGTATAGATTTGAAAATTGAGAAAGGAAAAACAGCAAGTACCAAGAACTTCAAACAAAAATACAGGTATAGTTGAGGTATCTGAGAAGCCTTACATTCTGCTCTTTAGGTAAAAGTATTAAATGTCTAATGCCAGCGCTATATCTCGGTGGCAGTACGTGGCTGTCAAGTATATAAAAACTGATTATCATGTTACTACTTGTTTTATTTGTTCCAGTATAAGAAGGAACCATGTTGGTATATCATATATATATATATATAATCTTTTTGTTTTGAAATCAAGAACAGTTTTCAGTCAAATCTTGAAATGATTTATAAGTTCCTAGAGTAGCACACAAAACCTCGATGGGTTTTATTGTTATATATGTATGAGTGTTTACATGTGTTATATATATATATATAAAGCATCCTCAGTCAGTAATTCCCGCAAAAACACATTTTGCAATAGATGTTTATATGAGGTATATATATAAACCATTTTGAATCAATATTTCGTGCAAGTCAAATCCCACATGTTTTGGTTTGGATTTGTATACGACAGCCCTGGCATATTTTTTCTGTTATTTTATATTTTTGTAAAACACAATTCTATGGTGTTTAGTCAGTCATTTCTTATATGTCTAGCACATTAAAAACTGAAAAAAAAGCTCGAATAATAAAAAATAATCTAACTATGCAATAATTGCTGCTTGGGTGATACCGAATTGTTAAACCGTTTTACGTAAAATGTTATTTAATGCACAGCAAGCTAGGATTCCTTCTATACGACAGACACAGAATTGCTCTATTCTTGGCTTAGTCTCCATCGCCTTTACTCTAGCTTGTTAATGAATATAGGAATCATCATATTTGTATGAAGCAAGAAGGAATGGTATGGACTTAGTGCTTAATGTCTCGTAATTTCAGAGATTGATATACTCGGACAGTTAAAAAGCAAGCATATTAAAATTCAGATACCTCATTGGCAAGTTTCCTATATATTAAATTTCAGACAGCTCATAGGCATGTATAATAGATATTAAAATACTGACAGCTCCGCAGCAGGCCTCCTAAATATTAAACTTAGACAGTTCAACGTCAAGTCAGCTAAATATCAAAATCAGACACTTCAACATCAAGTCTACTAAATATTAAACTCAGATAGTTTAGAGTAAAGTCTACTATATATATACTAAAATCACAGTTAAACGTCAAGTCTACTATATGTCAAAATCAGACAGCTCAACATCAAATCTACTATTTATTAAATCAGACAGTTCAGCCTAAAGTCTACTATCTATTAAAATCAGGCAGTTAAACATCAGTCTACTGAATACCAAAATCGGACACCTCAAAATCAAGTCTACTAAATATTAAACTCAAGACAGTTCAACGTCAAGCCTACTATATATTAAACTCAGATAGTTCAGCGTAAAGTCTACTATATAATAAACTCGGACAGATCAACGTAAAGTCCAGTATATAATAAACTCGGACAGATCAACGTAAAGTCCAGTATATATTAAACTCAGATAGTTCAGCGTAAAGTCTACTATATAATAAACACATAGAGTTCAACGTAAAGTCCAGTATATATTAAAATCAGATAGTTCAACGTAACGTCTACTATATATACTAAAATCACAGTTGAACGTCAGCTCTACTATATATCAAAATAAGACAGCTCAACATCAAATCTACTGTATATTAAACTCAGACAGTTCAATGTTAAGTCTACTATATATTAAACTCAGTCAGTTCAATGTTAAGTCTACTATATATTATACTCAGTCAGTTCAATGTTAAGTCTACTATATATTATACTCAGTCAATTCAACGTCAAGTGTACTATATATTAAACTCAGACAGTTCAACGTCAAGCCTACTGTATATTAAATTTAGACAGTTCAACGTAAAGTCTACCATGTATTAAAATATCACAGTTCAACGTCAACTCTACAATATATTAATCTCAAACAGTTCAACGTAAATTCTAGTATATATTAAAATGAGACAGTTCAACGTAAAGTCTAATATATACATACTAAAATCAGACAATTCCACATCAAGTATACTATATATCAAAACTGATAGCTTTCAGCAAGTCTATTATATAACAAAATCAGACAGCTCAACATCAAATCTATTATATATTAAATCAGATAGTTCAGCGTAAAGTCTACTATCTATTAAAATCAGGCAGTTAAACGTCAAGTCTACTAAGTACCAAAATCAGACACTTCAAAATCAAGTCTACTAAATATTAAACTCAAGACAGTTCATCGTCAAGCCTACTATATATTAAACTCAAATAGTTCATCGTAAAGTCTACTATATAATAAACTCATAGAGTTCAACGTAAAGTCTACTATATAATAAACTCATAGAGTTCAGCGTAAAGTCTACTATATATTAAAATTAGACAATCCAACGTAAAGTCTACTATATATTGAAATCACAGTTCAACGTAAAGTCTACTATATATTAAACTCAGACAATTCAACGCCAAGTCTACTAAATATTAAACTCACACAGTTCAACATCAAGCCTACTATATATTAAACTCAGGTAGTTCAACTTCAAACCTACTATATATTAAAATAAGAGAGTTCAACATCAAGTTTATTATATATTAAACTGTCAGTTCTACATAAAGTCTACTATACATTAAACTCAGACAGTTGAACATCAAGTCTACTCTATATTGAACTCAGACAGTTGAACATAAAGTCTACTATATATTAAAATAAGAGAGTTCAACATCAAGTTTATTATATATTAAACTGTCAGTTCTACATAAAGTCTACTATACATTAAACTCAGACAGTTGAACATCAAGTCTACTCTATATTGAACTCAGACAGTTGAACATAAAGTCTACTATATATTGAACTCGGACAGTTCAACATCAAGTTTAATATATATTAAACTGTCAGTTCATCATCAAGTTTATTATATATTAAACTGTCAGTTTTGCATCAAGTCCACTATGCATTAAACTCAGACAGTTCAAAG
>NW_013665920.1:99431-110496 GCF_000517525.1 Limulus polyphemus
ATTATATATTAAACTGTCAGTTTTGCATCAAGTCCACTATGCATTAAACTCAGACAGTTCAAAGTCAAGTTTACTATGTATTAAACTCAGACAGTTCAACATCAAGTC
Organism: Limulus polyphemus; assembly: GCF_000517525.1. Taxonomy (NCBI): domain Eukaryota; kingdom Metazoa; phylum Arthropoda; class Merostomata; order Xiphosura; family Limulidae; genus Limulus; species Limulus polyphemus. The sequence goes on from NW_013665920.1 coordinate 99,540, forward strand.
TACTATATATTAAACTCAGACAGTTCACCTTCAAGTTTACTATATATTAAACTGTCAGTTCATCATCAAGTTTACTGTATATTAAACTGTCAGTTCGACATCAAGTCTACTATATATTGAACTCAGATAGTTCAACGTCAAGTTTACTATGTATTAAAATGGGATAGTTCAATGTCAAGCCTTCTATATATTAAAACTCAGACAGCTCCACAGAAGTCTAGTATATATTAAACGTTATAGCTTCACAGCAAGTCTACTTTATATTAAAACTCAGATAAGTCAACATCATGTCTCTTACATGTTAAAACTAAGACAATTCACATCAAGTCTACTGTATATTAAAGTCAGACAGCTAAACAACAGCTCAGTTACTATATATTAAAACTAATAGCTCCCCAGCAAGTCAACTATATACTAAAACTCGGTTCAAGGAAAGTCTACTATATAGCACAATTCAGACAGCTTAACAAGTCTTCTATATATTAAAACTCTTTGTTAGGTAGAGTTAATAAAAAAATCATCACATGCTTACCTCGTATTCATCGCTGAATATTACGTTCCAATTTGGTAGTTTATCTTGGTGTTGTAGTCTCTAGATGGAAATAAAACCTAAATGTGTAATAAAATATATGTGTATATCAATATCTAACTTCTCCATTGTTTGTGTTTTAGCAAAACCGTACATAACGTACTGGTTACCTTCTGTTTATTGCGAGAAAATGAACCTCGGATTTTAGCGTTGTAATTCCGGAAACTGACTGCTGACCCATTGGGAGATCTAACTTCTCCAATATATCAGTTGTGCTCTTATACGAACAGCTTCGTTAGCCAAAATGGAAACATTGAGAAAAAACAATTTTTTTCATTGAATTAAAATAAAGTAAGTTATTTCAATACTAATGAATATTGATATGATATTGCAGCTAATTCAATGGGAAGTTAACAGCTGTTTACAGAAATACCACAAATTAGGAATTTCTTTGACAAAATTAATTTGACCATTTCACCGAGAATGGGTGTTGTTTTTGCTCAAGTTTGAGGCATTTCCTCCTATCAAACACTTGCACAAAATACGTGTTAGCCAATCAACTCGATCGTTTCGCTAGTAAGATCTTAACAGATCATGTCATATATGGCTAAGATATTGTTTTATTAGGCCAGCTATTCCTTATCTTCAGGCCTCCTAATGGCACAGTGGTGTGTCTGCGGACTTACAACGCTAGAAACCGGGTTTCGATACCCGCGGTGGGCAGAGCACAGATAGCCTTTGTGTAGCTTTGTGCATAATTAAAAAACAAACAAACAGACAAACCTTATCTTCAGAAAACAAAGAAGTGTCTATCTAAGAATGTTTATTTTTTCTAAGTGACAGTGATACGTAGGGCTAATTTCTTTTCTTTTTGTTTTTATTTTTTAGGTTAAAGTGCCTTTTTCAACTTATATATGAGACAAAAGAAAAGAGGGTTTTTTTTCGCAACAACGATAAATATATTAATGAATTTCTAACAACTTAAATCTTTGTGTTTCCTACAGTGCTTGTTTCCATCCTTTTTAATGCAACCATTAAGATTTTATTTTAGTAAATTCTATCAAACACTTTTAGATAATGTGGTAGTAGGCCACTGTGACTTATAACGACAGTGAATAGTCATTATATAAATATGGCGAACATGTTGTTTGTTATTAAGCACAAAGCTACACGAAGGGCTGTCTGTGCTCTTCTCATTACGGGTATCGAAACCCGGTTTCTAGAAGTATAAGTCCGCACACATACCGCTGTGCCACTAGGGGGCATGACGAATTGTGTTTTATGGCAAAAAAAGCAAACAACCATTTAAGAACTTTACTCCTTTTTTTAAGAGTAGCCAGTAGCCATAAGACAGAACGTTTTCTTTGCTGTGGAATCACTTTATATTACTGTACAGATACTGTACTGAGAATGAGTAGGATCAATTAAAGTGACTGCGGTGAATTGTTTTATGTAACGAGAGTATAAACAGACACCTTAGGCTAGTCAGTTGTGATTGTATTTCTTTACAGGGTCACATTACATTAGCCAGTTTGATATCTTGTTTTAGTTGGTCAAGTTTTGTAGAAGTTATATCATAAATTCTTTCGAACAATCAATAGCTTGAGTTTATCTAGAGAGGTTATTTGCAGACGATAGGGAGTGTTGTTTGGTTGGTTGGTTTTGTTTCTGCTAGAAAGGTACTGAATCTTTTGAAGTCACCTAATTTCAGATTGGACAATATCACTTGAGGCCATTTGTTACCGAGAAACTTTATTTTGTCTTTCTCTCTCTTTCAGTTAGCCCTTTGGACATTTGTGTCTGAGACAAAACATCCCAAAAACAATCCGTTAAAAAATACTTTCTACGGAGAATAACATTCGGACTAATCTTAAGGCTAGGTTACAAACTGGACAAATATTTGGCTTAGATATAAACGTGTGCAATAAGCATTAGGAAGAAATAATCAGAAGTGAATCTTCAACCGGAATCTCAAACATATATATATATATATATTACTGGACTTTATCTGGCTATGTTTCAGTAAGAGTTTGATTTATTTTCAGCCCACTTTGCTTACCCTAAACAAGTGTTTTTTATTATATTATAGTTTATAATTTTAACTTACTTTTTAAATGTGTATTATTTTCATTCCTTGTGGTAAGATTGTCACACTAGGTAAATTTCTTAACTATCCCGATTCTTGCCTTAAATATGACGCTGAAATAAACATATTCGAAACTATTGAACCAACTTTTTCAATTATATATGTAAAAATTATTAACCTATAGAAGAGAATAAAGATATATTACCTCACTTGTGAAAAAAGCACTGTTAGATACATTATTATAGTGTCAAAACCAATCACAAGTTGAAGACTACTTCCTAGTTTCCTCATCACCGTGACCAAACTGTCAATCCACATCTTTAACCACAAGCAGAACATCATGACCACACCGTACTTTACATCTTAAACCACAACCAGAACATCGTGACCACACTGTCGGTCCACATCTTTAACCACAACCAGAATATCGTGACCACACTGTCGGTCCACATCTTTAACCACAACCAGAACATCGTGACCACACTGTCGGTCCACAACTTTAACCACAACCAGAATACCGTGACCAAACTGTCGGTCCACAACTTTAACCACAACCAGAACATCGTGACCAAACTGTCGGTCCATACCTTCAACCACAACGAAAATATCGTCACCACACCATCATTCCACTTCTTTAACCACAACAAGAAAAATTGTTAACCACCATCAGTTCTCATTGTCGAATACTTCTGAAGTCTGGAAGTTATATTATCACTCTTATATTATTAGTCAAACGTGATGAGCACACCATCAGTCTAAAGTTTCAAATAAAATCAAAACATTAAAAACTTGTACGTTATGATGATTTTGAATATAAACAGAAATGTATTTGCCATTGATGTAGATAGTAAAGTGTGTATCTTTTAAACGGGTGCTTGCGTGGTTGTTATAAATTGATGATACTGAACACTTTTGGTTACGAACAAAACATTGTTGTATAAGAAAATACTCACACGTCCCTCGTATTTATCCACTATGATGTAGACACCGAGACCTGTATGAAAAAGGGCAGACTCGTGTGTCAATTTTTCCTAATATGATATTTTTTAAGCTAGAGATCAATTGATGTGGTATAGCTACATAAACCTGCATGCATATATATCTATAAGGTTCAACAACAGGTGCATATTTTATTGGATGTATCTCAAAATTTCTATAACTGGACAAATTATGCGAGTTACAAAAAGTAGGTCAGTATTTTCATATCAGTAACATTTAAGTCTCTATACTTTTGCCATCCAAATAACAGAATTACGGATACCTGTTTTACATTAAAATAAATCGCTTGGCGTTTTTCGAGCTATATAGAGTAGGCGACAGGTTTTTCTTCATCTGGCTATTCTAGATAAATATAAACTCTTTCTGATATTTCTACAGAGTTGAAGACTTTGTATTAAGTGGGAATGAAAGGTAAGAATACATCTTATCTTACTTAAGAGCTAGAAAATATAATTATAATCACAATCAAATTGACTGGGCTTATAATTACAGCTAATATTTTCTGATTAAAGGGAAACCCGCCACTGTTGTATGAATTTTCTAGACAAAGTAGAGTATTAATTTATTTAAAGCTCAGGCTGCACCTATCTTGCTTCTAAGTACTGAACTAATTAATGTACTTAGTTCACACTGAGTTGTCTAAACTTTTGCAAAAAATCTTCAAAGGGTGACTACATTGTTGATTAATCTGTAATTTCTATTAAAACCACACCCTATAACAGCGATTTTGTGACTGCTCTATGTTTCTTCTGTCCCGATTGATCCTGCACCGATGACTCTAATGACTTAGACACTCAGTCTCAGAAATACTTAGTTTGTATTTAGGTATCATCATGACCTATCACTCTGTCATTACCTAAAAGTACTTTAGTTACGGGTACGTTTTCAGACAAACTTATTTTAGTGTTTAGTTTGAAACAGGCCTGGTGGTTAGGATGCTCTACAAGCAATCTGTGGGTCGCGTGTTCCATATCAGTAACTTAACATGCTCGCACTTTCTGTTCTTTTGTTAGATACAACCTAAATAAATTTGTTCTTTTGTTAGATACAGCCTTAATAGATCTGTTCTTGTGTTAGATACACCCTAAATAGATCTGTTCTTGTGTTACATACAACCTAAATAGATCTGTTCTTGTGTTACATACAACCTAAATAGATCTGTTCTTTTGTTAGATACAACCTAAACAGATCTGTTCTTGTGTTACATACAACCTAAATAGATCTGTTCTTCTGTTAGATACAACCTAAATAGATCAGTTCTTGTGTTGTTGACATTTCATGTCAATTATGAGCAATACCCTCAATTTTAGAATACAGATATGATATTCAGTTACTCTTAGGTTTACTTTTAGTCCTACTGTTATTTCTTTATGATATTTTGTTTGTGAGTTGAATGGTCTGTTTATCATCCTCCGTAGCTTAAACCGATTTTTAGGCTTTTTATACTCTGGTGAGTAGGCTTTATAACCTCGATGAATTACCTTACTTGAGAGTAAGCAAGTATCTCTGAAATGATAGTTTTACATACAAGAATCCGTAAACTAATCCAAATATGCAAATGTTGTCAAAGAAACATTATAATATTCAACCTTTTTACTAAACTAGATAGTTTATTTATTTATTTATTTTTTGGTTAGACGTAGCCTAGTAGTTAATGTGTAAAGCTGCAGATCTAAGAGTCCAATGTTCGATCCCGCGATATCCCCCTGAACATTCCCAGAGCTTTAATTTATGGATGAATTATAAAATTAGCAGAATCCCGCTATTCGCTTATAAGTAGCCATGTAGGCAGCAAGTGTTCTTAACTGTAAATTATGGACAACTATGTCTAAACTTTGGAGACTCTGTGACCTGACCGTTTAACCAAAGTGTCGTAAAAGCTGCTATTCATGTTGAAATGCCAACTTTAAAAATGTTTAGACTCTTATCGGCCTAAAAGTAACTAAACATAATAACTTGACAGGCCATTCTATAAGCCCTGTTCTATGTATATGTAAATGAAGACACTTGAATTTCGGTTAAGAGGACAGAGAACAGTGAGCTCTGAACAGAAGCAGTATATAAATAATGGTTAAAGAAGTAGTGTTATATTTGATAAGAACTGTATGATGCACGGGTTCCAAACGGGGGAGTTTGCTAAGGGATTCGTGTCTATGAAAACAAAATAATTTCTATGTATAATTTAAAATGTCTGTTCTCTAATGTTTTCACCAGATCCATATCGAACTCGTTATGTGTGGGCCTGCTATCCTATTCCGTTTTACTAAAACATTGTTTAATATTATGAACCAATGTCAAACGCTCGAGATATTTGTTTACGTGTATTAAAAAGTTTAAAGCACATCAATTTTATGTCAGGAGATAATAACGTTAGGGGATGCAAGGATTTTGCCAATGTCAAAAGGGATCGCAGAGCTGAAAAAGTTAAAAGCCAATGTTCTAACGTATCCAAAATGACCTTATTCAAGAGCATTTAATCAAACCCTTGATCATACCACCGTTATTATATCTTTACGTTTTCGCCTATGTTACTTCATTTTGTTATTTATTTTTTAAAGTCTCACTACTTTATTGAATATGCATATATATACACACACATACACATATATGCAACTATTTGTATGTCGTGTAAGTTTGTGCATCTATCCCAGACTATTTCGTTGTTAAGTCTTCGAGGAAGTTGAACACAAAGAAAACTGGATTTCTTCATAGAACAATCCTGAATTTTTTCCGTAACAATGCTTAAGTTATTCCGTGAAGCATTTTTAGAAATATAATAATAAATTTTAATCATTTTCTCGAGTTAAATCCTTCACGATTATATACAAAAACGTCCAGTTCTTCTATAGATGACATAAAAAATACAAAATTCGGTACAAAGTATCTTATAGTCTATTTTATAGAGAAAAAAAAGCATTTTTCAAATAATTTTCAGTTATTTAATTTCATATGTTGTTCAGTATTCTTTACATTCTCTGGGTTAGTCTACTTCACATGTCCTTCACTAGTTGCCCTCCAGTGGCACAGCGGTATGTCTGCGGACTTACAACGCTAGAATCTTGGTTTCGATACCCGTGGTGGGCAGAGCACAGATAACCCATTGTGTAGCTTTGTGCTTAATTACAAATAAACATTCTTCACTAGTTAAAAATTTCTTGTTAGTGCATTGTTTAGATTTCGAACACAAAATAAATAACGCAGGATTAAAATAACTGAAGATTTTCGGTTTAGTTTTTAATTAATTAAACTAATTTCACTAGTTGCTGAACAAATTTATTAATTTTTTTTCGTTGTTCAAATTACATACAATGGGACAATAAATGTTCATTTTGAATTTACACACATATACTACAATGTATAAAATAAGAAACTGTACATTTGTTTTTGTTTGAAATGCTAAAGTTAAGAACCTAAGAACATCTATCGCAGGGACAAGAAAAAAAAAGAGTTGAAAAAGCAGCATATACAAGCTGAAACTCACAAAACTTATTTGTCTTTCCAAAAGTCTCTGGACTTTCTTTTTATGGTTTATCTTCGTTCTTTAGAACCATATGTAAGTGAAAGAGGAATTATAGGATCAGATTTTTGGGGTTCAAAGAAGTACTAATCTGTAAATTTCTTGTTTTTCTCTACATCTTTCTCTCTTTTCGTTTTCCACATCCCACTTTTCTGTTTCGGTGGATCTTGTTTATACCTGACATATTCGCTTTTCTTGTTAATCTCAGAAAATTCGAATTGGATCCTCTTGAGATTGGAACTTGCAGAAAAATGTGTATATTCCTTATTTCCCATCACACGCTATTATATTTACAGCAATATCGATAATAACTCATTTGCACTTATCATACGTTCTGCTAATCGAATTTCAAGAATTCAATCCTTTTATTCTCTCTTTCTTTTTCTTTCTATTAAACTGTTTGTAGAATTTTTTTAACTTTCGAATATAAGTCTTTTTAAGTAGTGGTAATATACCCTTGAAACCAGAAATTTTAAGCACGTGAGCTGTGAATAATGATAATGGTCAACGCTACTGTTCGTTATTACATACTTCATATTGTCTTCATTAATAAATCTTGTCGAACAGCACGTGAGTGTATGGAATGATAATCACTGATACTCCCCATTTTTTAAGTTTTAACATTGATTTCACTTTGCTGGCTTATCTAATTTCCTCTCAAGCTTCAAATATAACTCTTCTTGAGTCATTGTCATAGCAAACGCAACTACGTAACTTTCGGTCGTAAACTAATACAGACTGCTAATTATGGGAGATTAATTTCTGTCGTAGGAAATTAAACAAGTTGAAATGCCTTTACTGGAAGATTCCAAATATTTATTTATTCAAAAGAATAATATTCATAACTTGGATTAGTTTATTCAAAATATTTTTCTAAGTTCACAGAAAAAAAAAACTTTCTTCCGCTAAAGATGTCGCTTTTCTAAAAAACTAATACATCTCTAATTATAAAACCTCCAGTGGGTCAGCGGTAAGGTTACGAATTTACAGTGCTAAATTCCGGATTTCGATCCTTGCAGTGGACAGAGTACAGATATCCCATAATGTAGCTTTCCACTAAGAAAATAAACACTTCGAATACAAAATAATATCATAGAGAACAATCAGAATCTATTTTGAATATGATGCCGTTTCTTATTTCCTTAAGAAAATAAGAACTTATGTACCCTCAGTCAGCTACAAAAACAATGGATCAATAAACGGTTACAAATCTCTGATGATAATGATTCGGATGGCCATGATCCAAACCCAATAGGGCCCGGCATGGCCAGATGGTTAGGGCGCTCGACTCGCAATCTGAGTCGAATCCCCGTCCCACCAAACATGCTCGCCCTTTCAGCCGTGGGGGCGTTATAATGTGACGGTCAATCCCACTATTCGTTGGTAAAAGAGTAGCCCAAGAGTTGGCGGTGGGTGGTGATGACTAGCTGCCTTCCCTCTAGTCTTAGACTGCTAAATTAGGGACGGCTAGCGCAGATTGCCCTCGTGTAGCTTTGCGTGAAATCCATAACAAACAAACCCAATATTTTAGCGGCACCTTTTACCAAGATTAAGTTTGTTTTGTGCAGTATTGACAGTGATAATATAAGGATAGAGTAGTGACTAGGCTTGTTAGTGTTAGCATTTTGTTAACGATTAAACTGAATTATCTTTAATTTTTTAAGAAATTCCTCTGTGAGTTTGTTATATATATATTCATTAAATCGCAGCCTATTTCAAATTTGATAAATTTAATCAGGGAATGAGCATGAATACAGATCCGCAAAATATGGCAGTGTAATAACATTAATTTCTTTTGTCAATATGATTGGAAGAAACATCACGTACTAGACTAAGTTTGTTTATTGAATTTCGCGCAAAGCTATTCGAGAGATATCTGCTCTGGCAGTCCCTAACTTAGACGTGATAGACTATGAAGAAAGTAGTTAGTCAAAACCACCCACCGCCAGGTCTTGGGCAACTCTTCACTAACAAAAAGTGGGGTTGACTGTCACATTATAACACCCCCACCACCACCACACACACACATACACGGCTGAAAATGCGGGCATGTTCGGTGACGAGATTCGAGCCCGCGACCCACAAATTTCGAATCGATCGCCCTTGTCACCATGCCATACCACGCCCGTACTAGGCTGTTTCTAGAATATCTTATACCCGATTCGATATCATGTTGGAGAGAAATAAGGTATACTTTGGTCGGTAAGTTGAGTATCATTGATTAATTCCATGGCTACATTTGTAGGCAGTCTATTCGTGAAGCTGTCGAAGTTGAATAACCATAACTAAATATTACGCAATTACTTTATGAATAAGCTTTGACACAGTTCATCCCCTGTCTTAAAAACAAATCTCTCCAGAACTGATACCAATTTGGTTTTTGTTTTTCATTCTAATTTCCAACAAGCGCAGTTTCTTACAAGGACCAGGTGAGTTCTCTGAAGAGCAAATTTAAAAGTTATATGCCTGACAACATATGCACTCATCATGAAGTTTTGTAATTACAATAACAAGCAAGAAACACCAATCAGGAAAACAGAGCAGCAAGCTGTACATAATAAATATTCTAGGCCAACCCACCAACTGTGTATGATCTACGCGCTTGCCAACAAGTTTCGTATAAGAAGTGTTATTAAGGGGCACATTGTTGGATAAATTGTTGTAGATTATACGTTATGGGGACATTTTTAAAATGCTTCTTTCCCCTTTCATTCCAATCATCATTCTTCATTGAGTTTCAAAATACTATGGCGCGAAAACAAAAAGGATCAAAATACATGTCCTATCCCTGTATAACTTTGAAAAGAAAGGAAATCCTAATTTTCCGCCATAAAATGTTTATTGTTCTTTTACCACCGGACACTTTCCAGTTTTAAGCGTCAGTTTTAAAATATGTGTCTATTCTGGAGCTATAACACACACACACACACACATCATTGCTGATCGTAAAAACTGAAGGCTGTAAGGCATAGTGAATAATTAGGCTAATTTTGTTCATTATATTCTACATGCAGGTTTCAAAGAATGGTGATGAAAAAATATATGTTTGGTAATATCTACTAAGCACATAAATCGCTCAAAGTATCATCTTTCTCCTATATTTTTGCACAATTCAGGGCTGGCTCTTACAGTTTAAATTTGTGCCGATAGTTGTTTAAAACGTTTTCAATATTCATAAATGTATGTCGAAATGAGTCAGTTATTTTGAAGTATGTTTTTAAATGTAACTTTTTATCATTTGTTCATTATTTTTAGAACAAATTATTATTGGTTCCAGTAAATTATGAGTAACCTAAGTTTACATGAAAATCACGTCCAAATCAAGACAATCTTGTAATGGATAAATTTAACTTAATCCAAAATCTAATAAAACACTGATGTCTAAAATGAAAAAAAAACGTTTATGACTGACTTGAAACAGTAAATATATTACATTGTAAGTGTTTTGAATGTCTCAACTCAATACACGTGAGACCTTTTAAAGTAAAACATGTTTCAGAAGATATATTTTAGGTTACTTTACTTAGTCTCTCCAAGTGAAACATTTCAGTTTACAGAAATTGTAATTTTCATGCTATTCTGGCGTTTTTCTCAATGGCTTTTAAACATTCATGCATTAATATGTAATGAGAAACCAAAACATTGTTCTTGTTTCTGTGTATTTTTGAAGACTCGATTATCGAAGAAATGAAGCGAATGAATTTTAAATTGGCTTGTAATAATTATGTTCACTCATTTCACAGTAGAGGCAGTCTTTTTTACCCCCCCCCCCCCCACCCCAGTCCTTCCTCGCCAGGTTGGTTCATTCTATTTCGTGGCTATCAGT
>NW_013665920.1:110709-120083 GCF_000517525.1 Limulus polyphemus
CTTCCTGCCAGTGGTTCATTCATTTCTGGCTATCAGACTTTCTAAGGATTACTTGGTAGAACTGTATAATTAATAGTGCTTTTAGTGGAATAGAATATATGGAATTACGTTTAATTATATCAGAACTGGGTATTATACTAGGCAAACACAAACTTTCTGTACATGCTTACAACTGAAAATATTATAAGACTTTAGCTTCTAGTCGATAAGCTCTTTACCTGTTTCCCTGGAAGAGAATTCACAGCTAAGAAAATAATAATGAGAGAGTCCCTCTGCACTCCCTTTTTCTGGTTATTAAGGTTTTGATACTTGAGTTATAAGAAAATAGAAGGTAGTATTAGAGCCAATTCATGCTCACGTTTGTCTCGCTTCTGAGCAACATGCATTTGCTTCTGTAAATAGATTTAGATTTCAGTTTCTTCACACAAATCTTTAGCTGAAACTTCGACGACTTGGAAAATTTTTTCCTGCGTGCGCTCAAATATCAAAAAGAAATACAGTATAAAAAAGATAAGCAGCTTTTTGCCATTTAGGCGTTCTCCAAGACTGTTTACTTTCCCTACATCTTCTAAGCGGAAGAATCCCTCCCATATACTTATCACTACAGCTTGAACTATTTTAGTATATTATTTACCTGTTCACAAGTTCATCTTCCCCTAACGCTCTGAAAATGGCCAATCTCTCCAAGTCATTAATCTCACCGCTTAATGGTAAACCTTCTTTTAAGGGAACTGTAATGCTTATAATGAAAAGAAATCGTTGTTCTAGTAAATGTGTTGATGCTTCCTAAGATAGGTTTATGTGCTGCTTTTTACTAGAAACTGTTACTTTACTTCTGTCAGTTTTCTTATTTTTAATCTTTTCGATAAATCACTATATACCAAAACATTGTCACTTTTGTTTTATATTTCTTATTATGTCATTTATCATAAAGAACTTCAGCCGTCGATTTTAAGATTAAAAACTTGTTATAATAAAACTTTAAATAAAGACTTTTAATTCTGTCTTAATACACTTATTTATCTACCATAAAGTTAGGAAAAAACTTAAAAGGTTCTTAGAAAAGTGATATTTAGCCTTAGGAACGACTTTTATCCTAAGATACTTTCCTGAAACTGGTCACAGAGTTAAAAAAGGAATGCCGCCTTCCCCAATGGCTAATCGGGAAGTCCGAGGGTTTATAATGCTAAAATTCGTCTTTCAGTTCTCTTGTTAGACACAGCACAGATAGCCCCTTGTGCAGTATTGCGCTTAACAATAAACAAACGAGCAAAAATAAAGAGGAACTTATGAATTAAAAAGCCAATTCTGTATAACAAGCTGCTTAGACACACGTTGGATCAATACACAAGAAAACTAAAACCTTTAAGGATTAGAATTCAGTGTAAAGTGATTTGGTTAACCTCGCTGTGTCAGTCATAACTTCAGAAAGAAATCAGCATTCAATGAAACAGAGTGTACGAATTAAACATTTTTGTTATGTAGTTTCTATTAACAAGATTAATTTAGAACACTAATACATATATTATTTAAAGTAAATTGTTTTTAAAGTTTTATCGAACGTTTTGAATTCCCCAGCACGTGGAAATAAACTAAGGACTAATGCTACGCAGTTTGATACTATTAGCAAAGTAAAGAGCAACAAAAGATTGTATATTTGTCTCGGCGTAAAGCTACATAGTGGAATATCTGCGATCGATCCACCACGGGGGCTCTAACCCTCGATTTTAGCACCGTAAGCCCGTAATCTTACCGCTGACTCACAGAGGAACCAGCAACATAAGAGCAATACATTGAGCAATCCTGCTAATTTTAAAACATCAACAAAGCAGCAAGTAAAAGTTCTTCATATTCACATGTTACTGTAGCTGATAATACCACAAGAAATATTTACATCCAGTTTTGTAGTGGGTGTAAAAATATCTAAACGAATCACCAAAAGAAGCCGATATCCTTCATGTTTTTAAAAGGCCTCGAAGTTCTTTGATAATCTCCTAATGACTTATTTCCTTCGTTGTGCAAATGTCATTCGGTGCTGGTATTATAGGCTCAATTCTTTCCTTTTACTGAACCGAAGTAAACCTTAGGACTATATTAATAAAGATCAATTACGCATGTCTTACGTTGACGAGCAACAATAAAACATTTTCTTCACGTATTATACAATAAGCTTTCAGGCTAACATTCTTCACGTATTGTACAATAAGCTTTCAGGCTAACAAAACGTACATTTTGGTACATTACTGTTACATTTGATTAAAGCAATGACCCTTAAGCTACAGTACATACGCATCTTCTTTCGTTTCATCGTCATCCATCCCATACAGACGAGAATAGACTAATATGTATGAAACTCTCCTGTACATATCGTTAAAAAATGTAATATTTTCAAATACGCCCCACAACTACGTATGTTTAATAACACTTGCTTCTGATTCTTTTATTTTATTTTTATGGCTATACGATAAATATCTGTTGGCTTATTAAAGCTTTGAATACGTTATGATTTTCTTTTTCGCGGCCTTATTCATATTTACTTACGTATTGTTTGTATTTTTATATAATTGTCCCTTAATTACTAGGATGGGTTTTATATAAACCCAAGCGATTTCTTCTTTAGTAAACAATTTTCGTGTATACGCTAATATTGCGATTTTTTCGTATTCTCATACATTAACGGAAGCTTTCGAAAACAGCAACATACATAAATTATAGTTTTCTCAGATTATCTTATTTTTATGTGCCCCTCTCCTTCAAAAACACCACAGTAGTTAAGGGTTAAGGTCGTTACAAAGACACCATATATAAACTTTTTACCTTACATTTTCTTGTGTTAAACAGCAGAGGTAAAATAACTTTTTTCGTATGTTTCTAGTGGCCCCCCAATGGCACGGCGGTATGTCTGCGGACTTACAACGCTAGAAACCGGGTTTCGATACCTGCGGTGGGCAGATCACAAATAACCCATTGTGTAGTTTTGTGCTTAACTATAAACAAACTATGTTTCTGGCAATCACTGTATACGTAACGAAAGACCAGCTCAGAGTATACGATATTACCCATAGTATGTTTTTAGATACTCAAAACATCTTGAGTTTATTGCACACGGTGCAGTGCTTCAAACGTAAAAAGTTGTGCAATGGAAGTTAATATGTTATTAAGGAAGTAACAACAGTAAACATTGTATATGTCATTTCAATACGTTGTGCCATACAATCAGAAACTCTGACTCTTCAGCAAAGGCACCCTAAATAAAAGCATGATCATATTTTGTCTGTTTCTTTTAACATAATTTGATCACTGTTTTGAATTTTTTAAATTGAATAAATCTGACCAATCGCATGTTGAAAACAAGTACGAAATACATGAGTTAGTACTCATCAAAAGTCATGAAATATCGCAATAAAGTCTGTTAAAGTATATTTACCTTTAAAAATTATATTTTTTTTTATACACAGGTAGGTCTTCTGCAAGTTCGGTTTTCTAGTTAGGAATATAATGTCCATTGTTATAAGTGTACTAAATTTAAATTCCTCTTCTCCTTCCTCCTGTTAGACTAAAAGTCTGCCAGCTGCATCACCCCTCAAAACTTCGTTTCAGGTATAATTCTTGTTCAAGGTATCAATTCCACTATTCCTTGTCCGTTGCCTAGTCGTCATCATTGTGTTCAGTTTGATTAGTCTGTTCCGAGGCTCTATTTGAGTTGCTAGAACCAGTGTAAATGTAAATTCACACTATAAAACATGTAATGGGGTATTTGTTTTTACAATGTTTAAAATAATTCATTTCAATGCCTATCTTAAACATTTCAGACTTTTTTTTTGTTTTTGTTATAAAATACAGCATAGTAACAACATATGTTATACACCGAACGGTACATAACATCTTTGTTTTACTTTTTTCTTATAACCGTCAAACAGTTTTCCACATAAGTCATCTTCGTGACGCGATGCTATGAAATTCTCAGATTTGATCCGAATTTCGTTAATTTTTTTTATTCAATTTTTTCTTATTATATCAGATATCAGACAAGGTGAGCAAACACCCGAGGAATGTCGATAATTCTAAATAAAAATTGGATCGATAGATGGTAGCATAAATGGATTTTACAAATCCATCCCTTAAAATTGCAGCATAGTGAAATCTGGCAGATCATATCATCTGTAATCTGTAATAATTTCATACAAAATGTTAATGCCAAAACGTTGTTTAAAAACAGATTATCAATGTCATTTGTTTATTTTTTATTTACCTATGATCAGTTAGTTCTTCGATTGATTTCTCTTTCCATGTGTTGATTCGTTGTTGTTCGTTTTTAACACTCCTGAGGAACTTTTTGTGCCCTCGAGGGAGTATTTCTGACGATTATTTTTAAATACCCATTCAGCATATCTCTCTTTATATTTTTTAACGCTTTAAACTGTGCAGTCAAGTCTGTTTTTCTCTAAACTCCGGAAGGGTGGGGGGACTAGGCATTTCTGTTCAATATTAAATATACATACTAAGCTTCCAGCTGGAAAATGGACATCAATATGATAGTAACGTAATAAAAGATCCTACACGTTTGACAAAGAACAAGGCTATATATAGTGCGGCTACCTTGTTGTTGTTCTTACCAACTAAATATCCGAACCAAACAAAATATTCATTTTTAAAATATTTGTGTTCGAGTCATAAAAAAAAAGTGGTGAGACATTAGTTCAAATAGTTTACACAAAGACAAAGTTTTTTACTCATTTGCAAAGCCGTTGTAACTAAAGTCTAAAAAAAAGTTAAAAAGTTCGTTAGGAAAAAACTGAAATTAACATTAATCAGCTCATTTCTCTATGTTTGCTCAATAACATTTAACTAAACAGTAAAACTAAGTTTACCCAATGTCTAATGGCGTAAACAATCCATCCAACTTATATTAGAACTCACGATCTTGTTATGCCCCCTGGTTGCTCAGAGGCCCCCAGTGGCACAGCGGTATGTCTGCGGACTTACAACGCTAGAAACCGGGTTTCGATATCTGTGGTGGGCAGAGCACAGATAGCCCATTGTGTAGCTTTGTGCTTAACTTCGAACAAACAAACAAACAAGTTGCTCAGAGGAAAGTCTGGAGGCTCACACCACTAAAGACCGTGTCTCGATACTTGTAGTGGGCACAATATAGATAACCCACTATGTAGGTTTGCGCTTAATAACAAACAAACAAACTTCCCTCTCTCTACAGTAAAAAAATAACATATTTCAAAATCATTAACCAATCGTCAAATCAGCACTGTTTGAGAGGCCTGTGCTGCATTAGCTTTTTCAACTTAAAACTGCAGTAATTAGGTATTGTTGTTTTTCTGTTGATATGAATGAAGTAAAGGCTATTGATAGTATGG
This sequence comes from Limulus polyphemus, assembly GCF_000517525.1. Taxonomy (NCBI): domain Eukaryota; kingdom Metazoa; phylum Arthropoda; class Merostomata; order Xiphosura; family Limulidae; genus Limulus; species Limulus polyphemus. Next base: position 116,082 of record NW_013665920.1, read on the forward strand.
ATGATATAATTTAATTTATATATTTTACATCTTGCATTACACTTTTTTCTAAACCCAGTAGACTAACTTTCAAATCCACAATTTCCTCATAATTGCTAAAGCTATTTCACTATTTACCATTGGATCATATATAACACAATGAAAATGTGCTTTATGTATTATATTACACTCGAAGTTTATATAACGTGCCTTTTTTTGAACAACAATATTGTACTTAAGTTATTTTTTCTAAATCTTAAATTATAATCATTTCAAGAATTATTGGGTTCATTCGGTTCAGCGCAAATCCACATTGGGCTGTCTACAGTATCCACAGCGGGAAATCGAACCCCGGATTATAGTGTTATAATATTTGGTTCGAATAATTATAACCAACATCCAATCACACTTTTCCTCTATCGTAATCATTCATTCATACGAGAATAATTTGCCAATTTTTTTTTGCTTTTATAAAGAACTAACAAATGTATTTGATCAAATTGTTTGATTTACTATATACCACACTGTCCTGAAACCTTCTATTCTTATGTCAACTGATGATGTTATTAAACTTGTTTGTACGAGAGGATCTTATTTGATTAAACGTAGACATTCTATGAACGAACTGGCATGGCCTGGTACTTAAGACGTTCGAATCGAACATGCTTGCCCTTTCAGCCGTGAGAGCGTTATAATGTGATGGTCAATCCCACCATTCGTTGGTAAAAGAGTAGCGCAAGAGTTGGCTCTACTTTATCACTGCTAAATTAGGGACGGCTAGTGCAGATAGCCCTCATGTAGCTTTACGTTATTAAGTTGTAGCATTTCCTTTTATATAAAATAATTTTGTTACTACAAATAATATAGCAAAATATGGCGTTTTTATTATCCTGTTCACGTCTGCCTACTCGTCAGGAAATTAGTTTTTCAGGTTATTTAACTGGAAAATTAATCAAGTTCTTTCGTGAACTAATTTCTGGTAAAAGTAAATTAACGAAGATAGATGTCCTTACTCGCACTGTTGCCTAGCCATAAAATATATTATTCATTCCATCACTATTGTTTAGTCTTGTACAATAAACCATGTGACGCTTATAACATTTGGCAAGCCAACATGAAACTAATTTATTCTCTGGTCTAATTCAAAGCTACGGCGCAATAATATTAAACATCTAACTCACTTATTTTATCTTAAAATCTCTTTAAAAAACCAGAGACGCCTTTGCATTTAATTTCCAGGTGGTTGTTTCAAAAATAGTTGGTTTTTTTGAAGGCCCTTGATGAAGTTATGTAAATAATACGTAGGACTTGTTGGATTAAATTATGGGCGTATTATTTATGAAAGTCTCCCCATATTTTTCCAAACAAAGAACTTAAGATACCATAACTTGTGGTAAAGACACCAAACACACACATAAGTTGTGTTCAAACGAAAACAAGAATATTCTGAAACCTAATATACGCGCTAAAAGATTTCATACTACGTTCAGTGGGATCATCGGTTTATGTTAATGTCAGACACTGCACGTGAGCACGTAAATCTCCATCAGTCATATCAGGCCACTCCCACAAGCTGTGCCATTTTAAGAGCAAATATGTTCAAGGAGAAGAAATGTATTGTAGGAGGTCCGAGAAGATATTTCTGAGTTTTTTTCGCGCACTCCATTCATATCGATATTATCCATTCAGCAGACTGTCTGCGTTCAAGATTAGAAGTGGCTGTTCAGTACATTTCCTGGTGTTCCTTCACATAAGACTTCTATGAATATTACCTATTTAATTTTGACGGAGACATCAGCCTAAAGTGCATGTCTACCGCTTACAATGAAACTATTGGAAAGATCATTTCAAAGTTTAGAATACGTCATTTTTTTTAGTAGCGTCTGTCAACTCGTGCGGCATGCTCGGCTAATCCCCCTTCGTTAGAAAACAGTGTTACAGGCCGTACTAGTACGCACCCGTTTCTAAAAGTTGAAATGAAATTCACTAAAAAACTGTAGCTGCTACAGTGGGCGGTACCATTCTTCATCATCAGCACGTGCAGTGGTTTCATTTTTTATGTTTTAATCATATTCGCGTGGTGTTTTAGCGCGATGATTGTATTCCCAACGCGTGCAGCTTTATTTTTTAATTAAAGCTTCTGCTATGGAATATTTCTTTTTTTTTTTTGTCAATACTGTCATATTTTTATATGTAAACAGATGGGAAGATAATATTTTAGAAAGCTTTGGGTACGCCCCCCAGTGGCACAGCGGCGTGTCTGCGGACTTATACTGCCGTGGTGGGCAGAGCACAGATAGCCCATCGTGCTTGATTACAAACAAACAAGTTTTGGGTATAGAACGTTTTTTTAAAAGTATTGGTTGCTGGTTGTATTTCAAAACGTTACTGATTTTCTAATCTTTGAATTATCCATTGGCTTTTGAATCACATTTTTTCTAATATTAAAAGGTTAAGCTTCAAAAAACGTATGTAAATATTTAAAATAAACAAAATCAGTTTTGTTTAGTACACAATTAAAAGGCACCCTACATGTTGTGACGTCGATTCAAATCGTTCTTTTAAGGCCAATGGAGTGTCTTGGAATAAATATTTTAATTGTTTACTAAAAATCGTGGATTTTGTTTTATATTTTAATATTTTTTTACATTTTTCTGAGCTATTTATTTACCAAAATTAAATATGGATTCACGACTACGTTAGTTACAGAGCTCTAATAACATATTAGTCACATACAAAATATAAATATACAATAACATCAAAAGACAATTGAGTTCATATGCGGCGTCCTCTGTGCATTTCACAGAGAAAATGAGTGATTGCTTCGGTTAGCCCTTTATAAAAAAAGCAAAAACATAACATTACATAATATGATGCAATATGTGGACGCCATCGAGAGGCCCCCCAGTGGCACAGCGGCGTGTCTGCGGACTTATACTGCTAGAAACCGGGTTTCGATACCCGTGGTGGGCAGAGCACGGATAGCCCTTCGTGTAGCTTTGTGCTTAATAACAACAACAACAGCCACAGAGAGCGAACATTATAGAAATAAGTTGGTATGATGAGGGTTAAATAAATTCATTCGGAAATATATCACAAATACGTATAACTGTTTCATCACAACTAATCTATATCGGTACGTATATTGTAAAAAAAAATATATCCTATGATGCTGAGAATGAAATATGTGTTTAGTGTAAGCAGTGAAGAACCACATTTCGAAGTCCATGTCAGCATTTAAAGGCTTAAAATTACTTGTTTGTTGTTGTTGTTGTTGTTTGTGTGTGTATTCACATAATTTTTATATTTTCGAGATTTTACTCTGAGGCTATTTAACTTTAAACAGAATTTTTTCTTCTGTCTCATCATAATATATAATGTAATAATTATACTCAATTTGATCACCGTTGCTTAAGATTGTTGTATTCTTGATTACGAAAACACCTCTTTATTTACATGTGTATGATAATTGCATCCTTAAAACTCAATACCGTTGTAGTAAACATCATGTAGAATCCGCATAAGTGACTAATTTTACTTTGATGATGCGATGTACATGTTTTTCTGGCGTCAAGAGAAGCCTCACTCATACTTGTTAATTGTCCTCGATGTTATACAGATCTGTAGGGTGAATATGTATAAGCATTCATCATGTAATGAGTCGATATCCGTTTTATTGCTCCTCCTTCTTCCATTATTCAACAATGCACTCATTGTTACGAACAAATTCTTCCAAATCAACCGCTCTTTGTGAGTTAATTGTTGCCTTAAAGCTCTATTAGACAAATGTAAGGTTTTGTTCCAAATACTTTCTTCTGTATATTATATATCTATAGAAATGTGTGTAGTACATAAATTTAATCTGACATATATACCATTTTAAAATTTGTTTGGTATAATATACGTTACTTCAGATTGGTGTTTACGTCAGCGATATTTAAGATAGATACATGGCAGGGACATATATCAATGGATGACTAACTTAACAGCTGTCAGACAGCAAAACAATGATTATACAGATTG